>NC_057806.1:374141610-374286702 GCF_018294505.1 Triticum aestivum | reverse complement strand
GGTGGCCGGCGACGTCGGGCGGCGGCTCGGCGAGGTCAACGTCGGCACGGGCGAGCGTGAGGCGGCGGACGCGAGGAGGCGGGCGACTCGGGCGGCGGGGAGGTGACCGGACCCTCGAGGGCCCGTGATGGGCCGAGCGGGCCGGCGACGAAGTGGGCACAGGCGCACCACTTGGCAGCCCCTGGTTGGTCCGGGCGGCGGCGGGGGAAGAGTAGCTAGGGTTAGGGTGGAAAAGATCCGGGATTTTGGGTGGAGATGTCTATTTATACATAGAAGGAGCTAGGAGACTCCAAATTGAGCACGGTTTTCGGCCACGCGATCGTGATCGAATGATCGAGATGATGGAGGGGGTTTAGTTGGGTTTTGGGCCACTTTGGAAAGGTGTTGGGCTGCAACACGCACGAGGCCTTTACGGTTCCTCGGTTAACCGTTGGAGTATCAAACGAAGTCCAAATGGCACGAAACTTGACAGGCGTTCTACCGGTAGTGAACCAAGGCCGCTTGGCAAGTCTCAGTCCAATCCGAGAACATTTAACACCCGCACACGAAAAGAGGCAAAAGGGGACACCGGAGGACATAGGAGTGCTGGAATGCAAAACGGACAACGGGGAAAATGCTCGGATGCATGAGACGAACATGTATGCAAATGCGACGCACATGATGACATGCTATGAGATGCATGACAATACAAAATGCAAAACGAAGATGGAACCCAACAACGAGGAATATCTTAACTTAGTGCCGAAAATGGCAAGAGTTGGAATACAAATATGGCAGCTTACATACAGGGCGTTACATTTGGGGTCGAGGCGGTGGAGCCATGCCATGAGCCCCGTCGCCCGCGGCTGGTTGAGAAGGAGGCAGAGAGTGGGATGGCGTCGGAGAGCCCCCTGCGACACAGATGAGTTCGGCGACGCGGTCGAGCCACTCCTCGTAGAGGTCGTCGACGGGGCGGTAACGCAGGAGCTCGTTCGCCACGATGAGCGCGGCCCGTGCCTCCATGGGAGCACGGTGCGCGTGAGACGAAGAACCAACAGGGGTGAATGACGGAGTAGCGGTGCAGCCGTCCTGCCGCACTGAAGGATGTTGCAAGGACGCCTGCTGCTCGTTCCCCACCGGGCTGGTGGCAGCGTTGGCGGCGGGAGACGGAGAACGACGAGCCGGCCCACCGACGGAGCCGTTTGAGCGACGCGGGCAGCAAGGGCAGCCCGACGCTTGGCTCGAGCACGGCGAGCGTCCACGACGGAGCGACGGAGCGACGGAGCGACGAACTGATGGAAGGGAAGCTACGGCGCACCCCTACCTGGCGCGCCAAATGTTGGATGTGGGGTTCCAGCAAACCCTTAAGGTTCGAACACTGGGGTGCGCGTGAAGTCTTTCCCTCCTACCGATCTACGCTCTAGCTCGCTAAGGTCTTACGGACGAACTCGACGAACTCGCAACACAGAAAGACACGGGGTTTATACTAGTTCGGGCCATTGTTGTAGTGTAATTACCTACTCCAGTGTGGTGGTGGTGGATTGCCTCTTGGGCTAATGATGAACAATACAAGGGGAAGAACAACCTCCTGAGGTTGAGGTGTTCTTGTGCGTATGAACTTGTGGTGTGTAGATTCCCTCAAGCTAAGACCAGACGAGATCCAATCCCCCCCACTATGGTGGTGGCTTGTCCTATTTATAGAGGCCCTGGTCCTCTTCCCAAATATTGAGCGGGAAGGGAGCCAACAATGGCGGGCTAGTTTGAAGGGGGACAGCTAGTACAAGCTATCCTGACAACAGCTGTCTTCGCCTGTGAAAGGCTCTGGTGGTGACACCGTCTCGGGCTCCACGATGACCTCCGTCTTGTAGTCCATGGTCTTGGTCTTGTTGCACTGAAATGGCAACCTTTGCCTGAGGCCTCGGTACTCCGCGGCTGCGCTTGCCTCCTTTGCACCAAAGGAGAAACAAGGACGCTGCGCGTGCTGGCGCCGGCCTGGCGCCCGCCTGGTGTCGATCGCCATGGCTCACGTCACGAGAGTCTCGTGAGGTTCGCGTCGCCTTGATATCTCCACTCCTCACGAGCCTGCCTAGCTAGGCCACTCCAGAGGAGGTCTTGCGTTGTTCGCCTCGCGAGGCTTGGCCCCTCGCGAGGGTATTGGATGCTTTGTTGGTGAGGATGGGCCGTACGGACTGCTGCTTGGCCACGCCGTGGGCCGCAGGCAGGCAAGTCTGGGGACCCCCATTCCCAGAACACCGACAGCACCAACCAAAAAGAAGCAGTTTTTCACTCAGGACAAGGGAGAAACCAAGCAAGTGTCGGTCGAGGAGGACGGGTCCTCAGGGGCAACCTTTACCATAGGCGCCAACCTTGAGCCCGGTCAGGAGGAGGCGCTAGTGAATTTTTTGCGTGCAAACAAGGGAGTGTTCGCCTAGGAGCCTGATTGGCTGGTAGGGGTCCCAAGAGAGGTAGTAGAGCACCACCTGAAGGTGTGCCCCAATGTACGCCCCGTGAAGCAGAAGGCGAGGCGGCAGTCCACGGAGAAGCAAGCTTTCATCATCCGAGAAACCCGCAAGTTGGAGGCTGCGGGTGTCGTTCGCGAGGTTCAGTACCCCGAGTGGCTTGCAAACCCCATCGTCGTCCCCAAGAATGGCATGAAGGAGCGGATGTGCGTGGACTTCACCAACCTCAACAAGGCCTGCCCCCAAGATCCGTTCCCGCTTCCACGCATCGACCAGATCGTCGACTCCACCACCGAGTGCGACTTGCTATGCTTCCAGGATGCATTCTCAGGATATCACTAGATCAAGATGGCGGTAGAAGATGTGGAGAACACGGCCTTCCTGACCCCGTGTGGGGGTGTACTGCTACACTTGCATGCAGTTCGGTCTGCGCAACGCGGGTGCAACCTTCCAGCGGCTCATGCACATCGCCTTAGGGCAGCAGCTCGGGAGAAACGCTAAAGCCTACGTCGACGGCATCATGGTGAAGTCTCAGGAGGCGGGGACCTTGATCCAAGACCTGGAGGAGACCTGTGAAATCCTCTGCCAGGTGGACTTGCGGCTCAACCCGGAGAAATGCGTGTTTGGCATCCCTTCCGGCAAGCTGCTGGGTTTCCTGGTGTCCACAGGGGAATCGAGGCCAACCCAGAGAAGGTCAAGGCCATTGAAGACATGAGTCCACCGCACACCCTCAAGGAAATGCAAAAGTTGGCTGGTCGGGTGACTGCATTGGGGCACTTCATCTCCAAGCTGGGAGAGCGTGCCCTACCCTTCTTCAAGTTGATGAAAAAGAAGGGCCCGTTCGAGTGGACCCCAGAGGCCGACCAAGCTTTTCAAGACCTGAAGAGATACCTGACCAGCCCTCCAGTGATGGTGGCACCGCGACCTCGCGAGCCCCTAGTGCTCTATCTTGCCGCCACCCCATACTCAGCCAGCGCGGCTCTGGTGGCGGTTCAGAAAGAACACCAAACCAAGGGCGCATCGTGCCGTGCCACGCCTCTAGACGAGACAATGCAAGACCAGAAGGGCGCCACAAGGGCCGCAACAGCAGCGGCATAGGATCAAGCTCAGCAGGACGACGCCCCCAAACCCACGAAGGCCCTGACTAGCGCTCAAGCATTAGGGGTTCCCTCGCCTCAGGAGGCACCCCAACTCCAGGAGGGCGCAAGCCTCATCAGCGCGCCTACCCTCGTCGAGCACCCGGTATACTTCGTTAGCACGGTGTTGCGGGATGCAAGACCACGGTACCCCATGCCTCAGAAGCTCCTACTCGCGCTCCTGGTGGCCTCGCGAAAGCTGAGACACTACTTCCAGGGCCACCCCATCAAGGTCGTCTCAGATTACCCATTGGAGAGAGTGCGCAGGAGCCCCAACTCTGCCGAAAGAGTTGCTGAATGGAACATCAAGTTGCAAGCATTCCAGTTGGAGTTCAGTACTACCAGGGTCATCAAGGGAGCCGCGCTCGCTAATTTCGTGGCAGAATGGATAGACACCCCGGTGCTTGAAGTAGGCGAAGACCGGTCCCTCTCGCCGGGAAGCCAGGTGCCTGACGGTTGGGTCATGTATTTCGATGGTGCCTTCGCACGCTAGGGCGCGGGGGCTGGAGCAGTGCTCATCTCTCCCACTCAGGAAAAGCTCTACTACACTGTGCAGCTCTGCTTCTAGCAGGGCGAGAAGGTCTCCAACAACATTGCAGAATACGAAGGCCTCATGGCTAGCCTGAAGGCAGCGGCGGTGCTGGGGGTGAAGCGTCTCACTATCAGGGGCGACTCACAGCTCCTCGTCAACTTCTCCAACAAGGTATACGAGCCAAAGGACGAGCACATGGAAGCATACCTCGCGGAGGTGCGCAAGATGGAGAAGCAATTTCTAGGCTTGGAGTTGCAACACGTGCCCGTGGCACCAAAAGGGAAGCTGACGACATCGCCAGAAGAGCATCAAAGCGACAGCCCCAGGAGCCTGGCGTCGTCGAATAGCGGCTCTTCAAGCCATCAGCAACGCCACCACTTTCAAGAATAGCTCAGCCTCGGGAGGAACTCCCATAGCCGCCTGCCACAGGAGCCCCGGCCTGTGGCCCGACCTCGGGAGCGCGCCTACTCCTAGCGCTCGAGCCCCAAGAGGGATGCTGGACCAAGGAATTCAAGGAATACCTGATGCAAGGGACATTGTCGGAGAAGGAGGAGGACGCGGAGCGTGTGGCCCGTCAGGCCACAGCATACTGCATCCGGGATGGTGAGTTATACAGGAAGCGACCAAATGATGTTTCACTGCGTTGTATCTCCAGGGAACAGGGGAAAGAGCCGATAGCCAACATACATGGCGGGGATTGCAGGCACCAATCATCGTCGCGAACCCTCGTCGGCAAGGCATTCCAAAGTGGATTCTACTGGCCTACGGCGCTCAACAACACAGCTGAGCTGGTGAAGTCCTGCGAGGCCTGCCAATTCCACGCCAAGAAGATCCATCATCCAGCTCAGGGCCTCCAGACCATTCCACTCTCGTGGCCGTTAGCAGTCTGGGGGCTGGATATTCTGGGCCCGTTTCCTCAGGCGCCTGGGGGCTATCAATACCTCTACTTCACCATCGACAAGTTCACTAAGTGGCCGGAGGTTGAAGCCGTCCACGCCATCCCAGCTGGCTCTGTGGTCAAGTTCATCAAGTACCTCATGAGCCGTTTTGGCGCCCCAACCGCATCATCAGCGATAACCGCTCGCAGTTCACTTGTAATCTCTTCAAGTCATATTGTGCTAACCTTGGAACACAGATCTACTATGCCTCGATAGCACACCCCAGGAGCAATTGCCAGGCCGAACACGCCAACGCGGAGGTCCTGAGGGGCCTCAAGACCAGGACCAGAAGCTCGAAGCCTGCGGCAGGGGCTGGCATGACGAGCTCTAGTCCGTGCTATGGTCGATCCGCACCACCGCCACCAAGCCAACGGGCAAAACCCCGTTCTTCCTCGTCTATGGAGCAGAAGCAGTCCTCCCTCACGAGGTCAAGCATCGCTCCGGATGGGTCCTGGTGCTTGATGAGATGTAGCAGGATGCCACGCGGGGCATGGACCTCGTGCTGGGGGTGGAACATCGCCGCGAAGCTGCACTACGGGCGGGAAGATACCAGCAGGGTACTGTCGCAGTGTCCGCTCTAGGACTCTTGAGGTGGGTGACCTCGTCCTAAGGTGGGTGCTCTCTAGGGAGGGGCTGCATAAGCTCTCACCCATGTGGGAGGGCCCGTTCAAGGTCGTCCACGTCTCCAGGCCTGGCGTCGCGCGCCTGAAGACGCAGGACGGGATACCCATCTAGAACGCCTGGAATATCCAACACCTGTGAAGAAAGGCCCAGTGCCTGTGAAGAAGGCCCGGTGCCTGTGAAGAAAGGCCCAGTGCCTATGAAGAAGGCCCGGTTCTTGTGAAGAAAGGCCCAGCGCCTGTGAAGCACGGCCCCGTGCCTGTGAAGAATCACCACCCATGACACTCTCACGTAATAATGAGTGTGGCTGTACACGCCCCGGAGCCTCCGGAGTGCCGCCCTTGGGCCTCAAGGGCTCCCTGCCACGCCGAGTGGCACCACTTAGCTCCGCGCTAGTGAGAGGACATTGAAGACTAGACTAGGTGCTGGACGCGGCTTTTCATTTGCTTTTCAAAGTTGGCTCACCCCTCTTTTAATTGAAATTTGCTTTTTGGTGTCTCTTGCTGGTCCTGTTTTATCGCTTTCTGCCTTCGCCACTTTGGTCGACCTGTACTCTCCCTCGCGTCCCTCGCGAGGGGGCTGAACAGGTATCTTCGTGAGCTTCCTCTTTCTGTCTTTTCGCGAGGTGCCCTTGTTCGAGCCCGCAAGCTGGCGCACCTCTCCTAATCCGTGCCCCATGGGTATCGCGAGCGAAGCGCCGGGTCAAGGCCAGCGGCGCCTATGACCAAGCCCTGGGTGAAGGATAAACATCTTGACAAAATTTTTGTAGTTCCTAAGCGCATATCAGGTCAAGGAGGCCTCGACGGGTACTAGGAAGCAAGCGCCCCGTGAGGAGGAGGCCACTCAAAACATGTCGAGTTAAGTTATCCCTACATAAAACAACGATGTCGCGACATAGCACAGGAATGGCAAACATAACATAACAATTAAGATCATAGTTCGGCACACGTCCATCCGGGGCCCATTCTGGTGTCTTTCTAATGCAAGAAGGAAAAGAAGAACAAAATAAAAGCGACGCCTACAGCGGCCCACAGGGGCAGGCCCCACTACAAGAAATATGTCAACTAGTGACCTTCTGTCAGTGACCCTGGAAGAATTGGTCATAGATCTATGACCATTTGAGACCAATTGGTCAAAAGTTGTTCGGGGGGCTCCAAACCCTAAACCATTGCGACCATTTTGGTCAGAAAGGTCGTAATTTCCTTACACGAAATGGTCATAAAGCAGACAGCACTAGTCCCCTGCCTTATTTCTATCTGATCATGACCAATATAGATTGTCATAACCTTGTAAATTGTGGTGGATTGGTATGACTTGACTCCACCTCATCAGTTTTGCCTATGTGTCATGTCCATGTGTCAATTTTTGCCCTAGGTTGTGAAGCAACCTATATTTCTGTCATTCCCAAAATTCCCAAAAAAATCTCATAAATTCTTTGGGTCATATCTTCATCAAATATGTAAAAATCCTTCCTTGCCTAGTTCAAAACTAATTCAACAATATTCATTTTCCTATTCTGTTCACAACAACACTTTATGAAGGAAGTGCTATTTATATATTCTTGATTGCCCTCGGAATTTTTGGGCACTATTTCCTATCCAAATCATTACCGCATGACAAAATTCAGCTCCATTTGCCTAGCAAACTTCCTCGGCAAATTTCCAAAGTTTTTGTCCACCTAGAAGCATTGTGAAGGAAGTACCTTTTTTATATATCGAAATGACATGAAATTTATACAGTTCCTTCCTATGCCCAAATTATCAGCCTACTCCAAATTGCAGCTCAGTCAAATCATCTATGTGAGCCCAGGTTCAATTTATATTTTATGGCCAGATCGGCACGTTGCAAAGCAAGTGTTATCTAGACCCCTCCTATTACCCTCAAACTTTCTGGGCACTCTTTGTCACATCCCTGGCCTTGCTATGCACTTGGGCTAGCTTGGTTGCTGCATCATGTCTAAATTTCTTTTAAACTTGAAATGGGGATGACAAACCCTAGCACTAAATAAAATGCAATTAGGATCAAAATAAAAATATTTTCAATGAACCCAGAATGCCCTTTAGAAAAGTTCATTATTCTTGTTAAAGGTGAAAACCTCTGCCAAAAATGATGCACATATTTTTAGGCCATTCTGCATTTTTGAATTAAATCCTATTGTATTTGACTTTGGGCATTTAAATACTATAAATAATTTAAATGTTCAAATAAATGTTGGAAATTGTTAAGGGTCACTGAAATAATTCAGAAAGCACCTATAATTGTTTCCAGGATTTTATGAAATGGTTTGGTATTATTACTAAATCAAAACAAATAGCAAAAACTAGAAAACAGAAAGTAATAGGAAAACAAGAGAGAGAGGAAGCCTACCTGGGCCACCTACCTGCAGCCCACCTAGCGCCCCACCTGGCCCAGCAATGCGGCTGAGGCCCAGCCCAGCTCCCCACCGTCTTCAACCTCTGCCAGTAGGCAGAGGCGTGCCGACGCGCCCGCGCCCGAGCACCACCTCCTGCTTCCACCTCCTGCTGCCCCCTCATCGCCCTGGACTCCCTCCACGACGCCACGCGACCCCCGACGCTCTCTCACTCTCTGGTTCTCTCTCCCCCTTGCTCCTCTGCTTTCTCTCCCCATGGCCGAGCATGCCCACCGCCGCCGACGTGCACCACCGCGGCCACGGCCATCCCCGAGCCGCCCCGAGCTATCCTCGAGCTCCGCCACCTCGCTCCCTACCTCCTCACCGAGCCACACGACCGGAAGGGCCCCGAAGCGCCGCCCCGATGCTTTTCTCCTCCTCGGCCGCCGGAGATCCGCCTCGCCGCCCCGCTCGCCCCAATGCTTCCCCGAGCTCGCTGTTCGCCTCGTCGCAACCGCCGTGAGCTCCTGCTCCTGCTCCCCCTCTCCGCTCCCTCTCTCGCACGCCGTAGCTGCCGCACCACATCCAACCGCACGCGCCGCCGCCCGCACTCGTCGCCGGTGATGCTCCGGTGACCATTTGGTCCCGGGCATGCGCCCAATGCGCTCCCCGCATCGCGTAGAGCCTCCGTGGCACCTCGCCGCGCTCGTTTGCGCACCGCAGCCCCATCCCCACTTGCACCCAAGCTCCGGCCGCCGCCGAGCTTGTCGCCGGCACCACTCCGGCCACTCCTCGGTCGCGCCACCACCACAGTTGGATGCGGACGAGCGTTCGCATCCCGAAGCTGTGCTCCGCGCGCCAAACCGAGCCCTGAGGGCAAAACCCGAGGCTCGCCACCGCGTCTGGCCTCGCCGGCGTCAAGCCGCCGGTGGGTTTGACCCACTTTGACCACGGCGGGACCCCCCCCTGTGTCCTTGACAGGTGGGGCCGGCCTGTTAATTAGGTTAGGATTAGTGTTAACTAAAAATTAGTTAGACTAATTACACTGACACGCGGGACCCACTATCAGGTTTGACCGGACAGTGACCTGTTGACCTGCTGACGTCACTATGAGGTCATGCTGACGCAATAATTCCTTTCTGGAATTTAAATAAATCTTAAATGATTTATTATTTTTAGGAAATGTTTAAAACTTCTAAAAATCATATAAATTCAACCGTAGCTCAGAATGAAATAATTTATATATGAAAAATGATCAGAAAAATCCAATCTATCCATCTGTACCATTTTCATGCATGTTAGAACAACTTATAGCTGCTGTTTAGCACAAATCTTATAAATGGCATTTAAACCCTCACATATGGAGTTTGAATTTGAATCCTGGATCCAAACCAACTCCATTTAACTTATTGCTAGTTGCATTAGCCCAATCAACAGCATATTGCCATGTCATGATCATGCATCATATTGTGCATTGCATTGATTGTGTTTCTTCCTTGTTTGTCAGTATTTGTCCCCTCTCAGTAGACGATGTTCCGACGATGAGATCGATGACATCGATGAAGAGCTATATCATCTTCAGAAGTGCCAGGCAAGCAAAACCCCCTTGTTCATTCCGATACAATCCTACTCTCTCGCTCCTGCTCTCTTTTAATGCATTAGGACAACACCGATTCATCTGTTACTTGCTGCGGTAGCTGAACCCCTTTATCCTTTGCATGACATGTCATTGCCACAGTAAATAGATGAAACCCACTAGCATGAGTAGGAGTTGTTTGAGCCCTATTGTGCCTACTCATTCATGCTTGTTTGCCATGCCTGCTACTGCTTAGAGTTGAGTCAGGTCTGATTCATCGGGGATGAATCAGAGGTGTTTGAACATGCCCTACCATTGAGAGCTAAGTGTGTGAACACGATTTGGTAAAGGTAGCGGTGAGAGGCCATGTAGGAGTACATGGTGGGTTGTCTCATTGCAGCCGTCTTCAGGAACTGAGTTCTGTGTTGGTGATCCATGACCAATTACTAGCACACATTGGGTTCCGGTAACTCGACCCCTCTCGACTTATTAATCAACATGATCTCTGTCCAGGAGTTGCAACTAGTTTCTGGTGTTTGTAGGTAGTGTTAGTAGTCTACCAAGTGGCACCCGGTACAGGTGGGCTTGGGACAGACTAGGCACAGTGGCTCGGTGTACCAAGTGGCACCCGGATGGTGGACTTGGGAACCCTGCACACATCATTTGGGGCCGTGAGCGACACCCCGGCCGGATCTCCTTGCGGATGGAACCCGAATAGGCGATAAACCTGGACGAGAGACTTGTTTGGTTAGTCAGGTCGTGGCCGACTCCCTCGCCTGGCTTCCGCTTGAAGGTTGCCGAGGTACATGACGTGTACAGGGCGATAAGTGGCGAGAGCGTGTGTGAAGAAGTACACCCCTGCAGGGTTATCACTATCTATTCGAATAGCCGGATTCCTCGGATATGGAAACTTGGACCCCTTGCATAGTTCATAGACAAGTGAAAGTGGATACTCTAAAATACGCAAGATAAGCGTGAGTGCTATGGATGGCGTTCTCGTAGGGAGACGGGAGCGGATCCATAGTGGGGTATTGATATGGTGAATATGTGGACTCGTGTGCGCCACCTCAAAAGAGTTACTTGCAGTCGTAGTTTAGGATAGCCACCGAGTCAAAGCTGGCTTGCTGCAGTCAAACCCCACCATCCCCTTTGTTGATAATGATGCATATGTAGTTAGTTCTGATGTAAGTCTTGCTGGGTACATTTGTACTCACGTTGCTTAATTTATGTTTTTGCAGAGAGACTTCAGTCTCACTAGTAGTTCCACGTGGACTTCGACGTTTAGCTTGTTACCTCAGCTACGATCTTGTGCCCTCGGCAGGATCTGGTAGATAGTCAGGCTTCTCAGCCTCTTTCATTTGTAGATGTCTGTACTCAGACATATTAGCTTCCGTTTGTGTTTTGACTTGTATGCTCTGAATGTTGGGTCATGAGACCTATGTTTGTAATATCTCGCTCCCCGGAGCCTATTGAATAAAATACTTGAGTCGTAGAGTCATGTTGTGATGCCATGTTGTATTTGCACATATCGAGCATATTGTGTGTATGATATTGAAATGCTTGGTATGTGTGGCATCTGACTATCTAGTTGTTTATCTTTAGTAGCCTCTCTTACCGGGAAATGTCTCCTAGTGTTTCCACCGAGCCATGGTAGCTTGCTACTGCTCCGGAACACTTAGACTGGCCGGCATGTGTCCTTCTTCGTTCCTGTGTCTGTCCCTTCAGGGAAATGTCACGCGATGAATACCGGAGTCCTGTTAGCCCGCTACAGCCCGGTTCACCGTAGTCCTGCTAGCCCAGTGCTACAGCCTGGATTCACTCGCTGATGACCGACACGTTCGATGCTGGGTCATGGATGCCTGTCCCTGTAAGTTAGTGCCACTTTGGGTTCAGGACTAGCCATGTCAGCCCGGGTTCTTTGTCATATGGATACTAGCGACACTATCATATACATGAGCCAAAAGGCGCAAACGGTCCCGGGCCAGGTAAGGTGGCACACGTGGGAATACCGTGCGTGAGGCCGCAAAGTGATATGATGTGTTACATGCTAGATCGGTGTGACTTAGGATCGGGGTCCTGACAGCGTTGGTATCAGAGCTTGACTGCCTGTAGGATTACCAAGCGAAACTGGTCGAAGTTGAGTCTAGAAATTCTTTAGTTATATAAGGGAATTGATTGTGGGATGGGAACGTAAGGCTCTTTTTACTCCTTATACCTCGTGGCCTTCTGATCTGAGTCAACCTCTTCTCTTCTACGGGGATTAAGAACTAGGCTTCTCATCTATCTACTAGGATGACGAGTTACTATGTTAGAGACTTATAGGATTGATAGTTTCAAGCCTCAATTCAGTTTCTACCTCTGTATGCTAACTACTGATCTCGGAACCTTGATATTGTGCTTCTGAGTGGCTATGCCACCATTTTTGTAGCATGTCTCCAATCTTTTGAGCATTTACAGCCGTTATGCTGTCCGAGTCATCCCAGGTTTCTAAATAGTCGGATGCATTTGCAAATCCCTTCCTCCTGTTTCCGATGTGCCTTTGGTCAGATTAATCACACAAATCAGTGAGTTGAGGTACTTTATTGCCTTGACATATATGTTGGAGCTAGTATTATGACCCTAGGTGTCTTAGGGGATCATCTAGTAATTTAGCCATGTTTTGTGATCCCGGTGTGATGATTCTGGCCATCATTCCCAAAAGCATCCCGTGATGCCACTTAGTAGTAGGCATTCTACTCCTGGGTTCTGAACCCGAGATTCACTCTACTTACTTCATGTTGATAGTGTTTGCTAGTTCCTTTAGGATATTAGTAACTTTGCGATAGTCCTCGAGGTCCGTGGTATCTCCTTCTTCCAAATACTATGAACCGCTTATGGCAGATGTTTATTGGATCAATAGATCACAATTAGAGTACTCTTGAGGAGTTCTCCATTCATAAATCATGACTCTGCCAGTCCTACCTCTCTGCATGGCTTATCCGGAAGAAACATGTTGAACTTGGTTCGACATACTAATCTATGCATCCATAACTCAGAAAATTATATGTTCTTTGAGTTGTCCCTCTTAGTTGTCTTCCGACCCTCGTCTATCAATTGATAGTCAAGAGTATGTGTGCATTCGTTTATCGATGCCTATTACTCTTGTGGTCCGTCAAGCCATTCCATTCAGGATGACTAGGAGAAACAAACTCCAGTACCTCATCCATATTCAGGATTGGGTCAAAGCAGTTGTACTCCGCAGATCAAATACTAATCCAGTTTTTGTTCTGTTCCACCCTGGAGTGTTACCATCTTTATATTAAGATTATCATGGGAATGGCACACCATCCTATGAATTCTTGATTTAGTGATACTCTCGCCATCATTATTCATTCCTCGATTTCATGTTGTCGCAACCGGAATGCCGACAAGTGAACTATGATGTGTGAAGTCAATACTCCTAGCAACCGTGTTGCTTGGTAGTTAAAGGACAATAATTTCATTCTTAGTGTGTTGGTTCTTGAATCATCATTCTAAGATAGATTGTGCTACCTAGTCCTTATTGTTGGTGCACTTTTCGATCGGTGAGTTAGGATTTCGTCAATCCCTCGCTCTTTGATCATATCGTCTTGCCCTGAAAAGCAAGATTGTTCTCGAGCTTAGTAACATATCGGTGGCTTGTAATTTTCCGAATATCTTCTCGGAAGTATTACCAGGTTGCCACCTGACCACTATGTTGAGTTCGTGATCAAGATGGTTTCCTGTAAACCACCCCTTCTCCAAGAATCTGTGTGGGATACCCCTGAGCTAGTTGGTCAAGCTAAACAACAACTTGGAGAGTTGGAAGATAAAAGCTTGTCCGACTTAGTTCATGTTAAGGGATATCTTTTTGTGTGTGTGTGTGTGTGTTGAATAAAGATGATATATTCATCAATTGGTCCTTGTGATCAATTGTTGGATCTATTATCTTACCCAAACCTTTGATTGAGTATGGGCTATCGTCAAATCAAATCAGAACCAACGATATTCGTAATGTTGTCTTACTCGTGGTTTTTCCTCGAGCATACACCATTATATTCTTTGGTCTGACCAATGCTATCACCGTGTTCACTTAACTATGGAATTCCTTTTAAAAGGAAACCTGGATGAATTGTTGTTGAGCCCATTGACAACATCCTTATCTCCTCCATGATTTTGTTGAACATTAAGCTAGTGTTGGAAACTTGTGTAAGCATTTTCTTCATGCCCCGTTTATGAAGTATATGTTTGGATGAAAGAAGTGACTTCCTTTGATTCACGTGCATTTGATGTAAGTTGCCGTCGTGAATTCGAGAAAGTTTGTTTTTGCTCCTCTGGAATCATCCCAGGTCAGTCATGCATGTGCGAAGTATTCTATGGTCTGATAGACTGATCATCTTCATTCCCTATGTATCCCTAGCACACCAAGCCACTGATTGATTTGTTCAAGGAAAAGGAGTTGTTGTGCAAATACTAGTTCATGCACAAGATTCCTATATCCTCAATGATGGTTCCCTACCAGAACTCGGGAGTGTTTTATTGTAAGACTACCATGTGATCATGTTTGTCTGAGGCAGCGTGTTCACACATGTGTAGCAGAACCAGCTCATGTTTTGGAGCTTGCTATCGTAGTTCATTTCCCGAGAATCTCGCAACGTCATTTCGTCGATTTGTGTTGCAAACTTTCATTTTTCTTCCTAGACTCGATGAGTCTGGAATATCCTGACACCAACCAGATCTGAATCTCAGGCAGATATGATGGTTGGAACATTTCCCAAGAACTATAATATTGGTCCCTCGATAACCGGTAAAGTGGATGTCGTGGCCAACACACCCAGCCGAAAGACCTATTATTGTAGTATCTTGTTTGAGGAAGTTGGCCACCTCCCCATAAGGACTTCGTAGGATTTACTCCCTAGTTATGCCTTATGATTTTTGTGTTTCCGAAGTCCGACCCTTACTTGATGTTCTAGATACCAGACCATTTCAAGGAATGGGATACGCTAGTACATCAAGGAGAACATTAGAAGCGGAGTGCTAAATGTCTCTCGGTCGATCATCCAGGTTTTGTTTCCTTAGCCTCGCTAATGAAAAATCTGAGAAAGTGTTATCTTCCTTTGCATCTGCATCATCCATCATCATTCATCATGGTAGCAAGTTGTGTTGCCAGGATCCTTGACACGGATATTGGTAAAATCTTGATGATTATGGAAATGCTCAAGTTCTTGAGAGCACGCACAAGCGCTAGGTGTTATCATCGACACTAATTGGGATGCTCTCAGTTTCCTCGGCAATGCTATGATCTTTTCAAACAGTGAATTCACTCTCTATTGCTGGGTTCTTCCCCAGTTACCAGAATCATTCCCAGCATTTGCATTTTGTTCCCAGCTTGCACCACCAATGTCCCATTCTACCATGGGTCTCTTCCATTTCCGGTGGTAAGCAAATTCATCCATTACGTTGTCTTCAACAAGGTAATCCACATCATCCAAGTCCGAGTATGCCATTCTACCGACCCCCTCCAAACGATCGCTCGAGAATTGCCTTAGGCTGGTTTAAAGAGTGTCAATGATCTCTGAATCAAAGGTAATTCTTTTTGCCACTTAAGGGGATATATCTACGAGTCACCATCCCTAAGGTGCCTCGTTGTGGTATCATGGCAACTCAACTCCTCGCTGCGCTGACAACCGTTTACCACCCTGTTAAGTGTGGAATTGTAGTCTACCTGGTAAACCTCCGTCATTTGTTCCACTCCTTTCCGCTAGAGGTGTGCTTCGTCTCTCAGCTCAAGAGATGCTGCTATGTCTCATTCCGTGAGTTAATCCTGAGTTGTTCGACCTTCGAGAAGAACGATTCTTTTAGGGTCTTTCCTTCCTCTCGTTGTCATGATAGTTGGAGTTCTCAGAGCAAGACTTCGAGACAATGATGGTGAACGAATCAACGTTCAGTTGAAGTGCAACCTGGATCGTGAAGATTGTGCTAGTTTGCGTTCCCCCTTCACCTTACCCTACGATTGAATCTCGGGACGAGATTTTTGTTTAGTGGGGGTGAGTTGTCACATCCCTGGCCTTGCTATGCACTTGGGCTAGCTTGGTTGCTGCATCATGTCTAAATTTCTTTTAAACTTGAAATGGGGATGACAAACCCTAGCACTAAATAAAATGCAATTAGGATCAAAATAAAAATATTTCCAATGAACCCACAATACCCTTTAGAAAAGTTCATTATTCTTGTTAAAGGTGAAAACCTCTGCCAAAAATGATGCACATATTTTTAGGCCATTCTGGATTTTTGAATTAAATCCTATTGTATTTGACTTTGGGCATTTAAATACTATAAATAATTTAAATGTTCAAATAAATGTTGGAAATTGTTAAGGGTCACTGAAATAATTCAGAAAGCAGCCATAATTGTTTCCAGGATTTTATGAAATGGTTTGGTATTATTACTAAATCAAAACAAATAGCAAAAACTAGAAAACAGAAAGTAATAGGAAAACAAGAGAGAGAGGAAGCCTACCTGGGCCACCTACCTGCAGCCCACCTAGCGCCCCACCTGGCCCAGCAATGCGGCTGAGGCCCAGCCCAGCTCCCCACCGTCTTCAGCCTCTGCCAGTAGGCAGAGGCGTGTCGACGCGCCCGCGCCCGAGCACCACCTGCTTCTTCCACCTCCTGCTGCCCCCTCATCGCCTTGGACTCCCTCCGCGACGCCACGCGACCCCCGACGCTCTCTCACTCTCTGGTTCTCTCTCCCCCTTGCTCCTCTGCTTTCTCTCCCCATGGCCGAGCATGCCCACCGCCGCCGACATGCACCACCGCGGCCACGGCCATCCCCGAGCCGCCCCGAGCTATCCTCGAGCTCCGCCACCTCGGTCCCTACCTCCTCACCGAGCCACACGACCGGAAGGGCCCCGAAGCGCCGCCCCGATGCTTTTCTCCTCCTCGGCCGCCGGAGATCGCCTCGCCGCCCCGCTCGCCCCGATGCTTCCCCGAGCTCGCCGTTCGCCTCGTCGCAACCGCCGTGAGCTCCTGCTCCTGCTCCCCCTCTCCGCTCCCTCCCTCGCACGCCGTAGCTGCCGCACCACATCCAACCGCACGCGCCGCCGCCCGCACTCGTCGCCGGTGATGCTCCGGTGACCATTTGGTCCCGGGCATGCACCCAACGCGCTCCCCGCATCGCGTAGAGCCTCCGTGGCACCTCGCCGCGCTCGTTTGCGCACCGCAGCCCCATCCCCACTTGCACCCGAGCTTCGGCCGCCGCCGAGCTCGTCGCCGGCACCACTCCGCCCACTCCTCGGCCGCGCCACCACCACAGTTGGATGCGGACGAGCGTCCGCATCCCGAAGCTGTGCTCCGCGTGCCAAACCGAGCCCTGAGGGCAAAACCCGAGGCTCGCCACCGCGGCTGGCCTCGCCGGCGTCAAGCCGCCGGCGGGTTTGACCCACTTTGACCACGGTGCGACCCCCCCCTGTGTCCATGACAGGTGGGGCCGGCCTGTTAATTAGGTTAGGATTAGTGTTAACTAAAAATTAGTTAGACTAATTACACTGACACGCGGGACCCACTGTCAGGTTTGACCGGACAGTGACCTGTTGACCTGCTGACGTCACTATGAGGTCATGCTGACGCAATAATTCCTTTCTGGAATTTAAATAAATCTTAAATGATTTATTATTTTCAGAAAATATTTAAAACTTCTAAAAATCATATAAATTCAACCGTAGCTCAGAATGAAATAATTTATATATGAAAAATGATCAGAAAAACCCAATCTATCCATCTGTACCATTTTCATGCATGTTAGAACAACTTATAGCTGCTGTTTAGCACAAATCTTATAAATGGCATTTAAACCCTCACATATGGAGTTTGAATTTGAATCCTGGATTCAAACCAACTCCATTTAACTTGTTGCTAGTTGCATTAGCCCAATCAACAGCATATTGCCATGTCATGATCATGCATCATATTGTGCATTGCACCGACGATGAGATCGATGACACCGATGAAGAGCTATATCATCTTCAGAAGTGCCAGGCAAGCAAAAACCCCTTGTTCATTCCGATACAATCCTACTCTCTCGCTCCTGCTCTCTTTTAATGCATTAGGACAACACCGATTCATCTGTTGCTTGCTGCGGTAGCTGAACCCCTTTATCCTTTGCATGACCTGTCATTGCCACAGTAAATAGATGAAACCCACTAGCATGAGTAGGAGTTGTTTGAGCCCTGTTGTGCCTACTCATTCATGCTTGTTTGCCATGCCTGCTACTGCTTAGAGTTGAGTCAGGTCTGATTCATCGGGGATGAGTCAGAGGTGTGTGAACATGCCCTACCATTGAGAGCTAAGTGTGTGAACACGATTTGGTAAAGGTAGCGGTGAGAGGCCATGTAGGAGTACATGGTGGGTTGTCTCATTGCAGCCGTCTTCAGGAACTGAGTTCTGTGTTGGTGATCCATGACCAGTTACTACCACACATTGGGTTCCGGTAACTCGACCCCTCTCGACTTATTAATCAACATGATCTCTGTCCAGGAGTTGCAACTAGTTTCTGGTGTTTGTAGGTAGTGTTAGTAGTCTACCAAGTGGCACCCGGTACAGGTGGGCTTGGGACAGACTAGGCACAGTGGCCCGGTGTACCAAGTGGCACCCGGATGGTGGACTTGGGAACCCTGCACACATCGTTTGGGGCCGTGAGTGACACCCCGGCCGGATCTCCTTGCGGATGGAACCCGAATAGGCGATAAACCCGGACGAGAGACTTGTTTGGTTAGTCAGGTCATGGCCGACTCCCTCGCCCAGCTTCCGCTTGAAGGTTGCCGAGGTACATGACGTGTACAGGGCGATAAGTGGCGAGAGCGTGTGTGAAGAAGTACACCCCTGCAGGGTTATCACTATCTATTCGAATAGCCGGATTCCTCGGATATGGAAACTTGGACCCCTTGCATAGTTCATAGACAAGTGAAAGTGGATACTCTAAAATACGCAAGATAAGCATGAGTGCTATGGATGGCGTTCTCGTAGGGAGACGGGAGCGGATCCATAGTGGGGTATTGATATGGTGAATATGTGGACTCGTGTGCGCCACCTCAAAAGAGTTACTTGCAGTCGTAGTTTAGGATAGCCACCGAGTCAAAGCTGGCTTGCTGCAGTCAAACCCCACCATCCCCTTTGTTGATAATGATGCATATGTAGTTAGTTCTGATGTAAGTCTTGATGGATACATTTGTACTCACGTTGCTTAATTTATGTTTTTGCAGAGAGACTTCAGTCTCACTAGTAGTTCCACGTGGACTTCGACGTTTAGCTTGTTACCTCAGCTACGATCTTGTGCCCTCGGTAGGATCTGGTAGATAGTCAGGCTTCTCAGCCTCTTTCATTTGTAGATGTCTGTACTCAGACATATTAGCTTCCGTTTGTGTTTTGACTTGTATGCTCTGAATCTTGGGTCATGAGACCTATGTTTGTAATATCTCGCTCCCCGGAGCCTATTGAATAAAATACTTGAGTCGTAGAGTCATGTTGTGATGCCATGTTGTATTTGCACATATCGAGCATATTGTGTGTATGATATTGAAATGCTTGGTATGTGTGGGATCTGACTATCTAGTTGTTTATCTTTAGTAGCCTCTCTTACCGGGAAATGTCTCCTAGTGTTTCCACCGAGCCATGGTAGCTTGCTACTGCTCCGGAACACTTAGGCTGGCCGGCATGTGTCCTTCTTCGTTCATGTGTCTGTCCCTTTGGGGAAATGTCACGCGATGAATACCGGAGTCCTGTTAGCCCGCTACAGCCTGGTTCACCGGAGTCCTGCTAGCCCAGTGCTACAGCCTGGATTCACTCGCTGATGACCGACACGTTCGATGCTGGGTCATGGATGCCTGTCCCTGTAAGTTAGTGCCACTTTGGGTTCACGACTAGCCATGTCAGCCCGGGTTCTTTGTCATATGGATGCTAGCGACACTATCATATACGTGAGCCAAAAGGCGCAAACGGTCCCGGGCCAGGTAAGGTGGCACCCGTGGGAATACCGTGCGTGAGGCCACAAAGTGATATGATGTGTTACATGCTAGATCGGTGTGACTTAGGATCGGGGTCCTGACACTCTTCCATACCCAAATCATTGCCACATGATAATATTTAGCTCAATTTTCCTAGTAAATCTTTCTCATGAAATTTCCAAAGTTTCTACCTCGAGGGAAGCTTTGTGAAGTAAGTACTAGCTAGGCTTACCCAAATGATCTGAAAATTTACCAGCACATGACCAAACCTATGTAACTTACCTACACCAATTTTGAGCTCATTTCATTCATCCAATCTCTCCCACTAGTTTTCCCAAGTTTCTGTCCATAGAAGAGCATTGTGAGGTAAGTACTACTTTGGCATGTCCAAATGGTATCAATTTTCTACAATGCTTTCCTATTCCCAAATAACCATCCTCCACCAAATTTCAGCTCAATCCATTCATTATTTTGAGCCCAGCTTCAACATTCATATTTTTCTCCAGCGTGGTACTTTGCAAAGCAAGTACCACCTAGCATCCTCCTTTTGAGATAAAAACTTGTGAAGACATTCTCCTTAGTAGATGATCATCCTCAACCAAAACTCACGCGCATTGGCCATGTGCATTTCCCGTACCGCTAATCAAACACTTGGCTGCTAATTCATCTTTGAGCACAGGTTAGTCTCCTCGTGAGATTCTTCTGTTGTAATTTTCTTCGTAGCACCTACCGGGGGAGTGCCCAACCCACTAGACATGCCTAGGCCTCCCAGAACACATGACAACGCCAAGGTCACGCGGTGACCATGCGGCGGGCATGCGAGTTTACGCGCTTTGCAGTTGGGGCCCTGGGCCACATCCAAACATCGACGTATCGGCACCAAACCATGTATTTGTGATTAAATAGATACTTATGTAACTAGAAATGATTTTTGGAAAAAATAAAGAGCAAACAATAAGGTAGATGCAGTTCAAAATTGACCCGCTTCCTATTAAATCCGTAGAAATTTGTCTTTTTCACAAGTGGTGGATCAAAACTTTTGACACCAAACCATTTTGTCAATTATGCATTAAATATGGCCTAATATTTTATAAAAAAGATTTGGTCCAATTTTGCAACAAATATATGGTAGGTCCTTCACAAAAAGAACTCAATTCGGGCACTCGGAAAATGGAAAATGAATTTTCCGTGCAAAGAAAATAAAAAGTCCCTTAGGCAACATTGTTTTCCATTCCAGTATGCACCCTTCTGCATAATATGAGATCATTTGAACAAACTATGCCATGAATGTGGCCATAAGATTGATCATTTGGCTTGAAAGCCATGAATCTTAACGCATGATAGCTCATTTCTGAGAACACTTTTAAAATAATTGCCGTATTACAAGTTTATAATTTTTCCTGGAAACTTGGTCACATATAATGACCTAATGCGAAGGTTTCCCAACTTTTTGATTTTTTTTGAATTTTTTATGCCCGTTTCAAAATGCGGTCAAAACGGCGGGGTTTGACCGTTACTAGCTAGTGGTTGAATCTTGGAAAACTTTTGATGTTTCTCTAATTAAATAGATACTTATGTATCTAGAAATTATTTTTTGAAAAAATAAAGAGCAAACTATGAGGCAGCTGCAGTTCAAATTTGACCCGCTTCCTACTAAATCGGCGGGAATTTGTCTTTTTCAACAGAGGTGGATCAAGGCTTTTGACACCCAACCATTTGGTCAATTGTGAATCAAATATGGCCTAGTATTTTAGAAAATTGATTTGGTCCAATTTTGCAACAAATATATGGTAGGTCCTTAACAAAAAGAAGTCAGTTCGGGCACTCGGAAAATGGAAAATGAATTTTCCGTGCAAAGAAAATAATAAGTCCCTTAGGCATCATTGTTTTCCATTCCAATATGCACCCTTGTGCATAATATAAGATCATTTGAACAAACTATGCCATGAATGTGGCCATAAGATTGATCATTTGGCTTGAAAGCCATGAATCTTCACGCATGATAACTCATTTCTGAGAACATTTTTTTAAAATAATTGCCGTATTACAAGTTTATTATTTTTCCTAGAAACTTGGTCACATATAATGACACAATGCGAAGGTTTCCCAAATTTTTGGTATTTTTTTGAATTTTTTATGCCCGTTTCGAAATGTGGTCAAAACGGCGGGTTTGACCGTTCCTAGCTAGTGGTTGAATCTTGGAAAACTTTTGATATTTCTCTGATTAAATAGATACTTATGTATCTAGAAATGATTTTTTGAAAAAATAAACAGCAAACTATGAGGCAGCTGCAGTTCAAATTTGACCCACTTCCTACTGAATCAGCGGAAATTTGTCTTTTTCACGAGAGGTGGATAAAAACTTTTTACACCCAACCATTTGGTCAATTGTGCATTAAATATGTCCTAGTATTTTAGAAAATTGATTTGGTACAATTTTGCAACAAATATATTATAGGTCCTTCACAAAAAAAACCTCCTTTTGGGCACTCAAAAAATGGAAAATGGTTATTTCGTCCAAAGAAAATGAAAAGTTCCTTAGGCAACATTGTTTGCCATTCCAATATGCACCCTTGTGCATAATATGAGATCATTTGAACAAACTATTCCATGAATGTGGCCATAAGATTGATCATTTGGATTGAAAAGCCATTGATCTCCATACGTGATAGCTCATTTCTGAAAACACTTTTTTAAAATAATTGCCGTATTACAAGTTTGTTATTTTTCCTGCGAACTTGGCCACATATAAAGACACAATGCGAAGGTTTCCATTTTTTTTTGAATTTTTTGAATTTTTTATGCCCGTTTCAAAATGCGGTCAAAACGGCGGGAATGACCATTCCTAGCTAGTGGTTGAATCTTGGAATCTTTTTGGTGTTTCTCTGATTAAATAGATACTTATGTACCTAGAAATGATTTTTGGAAAAAATAAAGAGCAAACTACGAGGTAGCTACATTTCAAATTTGACCCGCTTATAACTGAATCGACGGAAATTTGTCTTTTTCATGGGAGGTGGATCAAAACTTTTTACACCCAACCATTTGGTCAATTGTGCAATAAATATGTTCTAGTATTTTAGAAAATTAATTTGGTCCAATTTTGCAACAAATATATTATAGGTCCTTCACAAAAGAACTCATTTTGGACACTCGAAAAATAAAAAATGATTTAAAAAAACTCATTTCTCATAACTTTTTTGAAAAATATTTGTCGTATTTCAATTTGTGATTATTCCTTAAAACTCTAGTCAAATTTGCTGACATAATGAGAATTTTTTTAAAAAAATTTCAGGTCATAATTAATAAAGTAGTTAACATGATTTAGCACCTTACTTTTAGTCAATTATGACCAATTTAAATGGTCAAAATATCATATATGTATACTGTGTTCTGATTGGTCCAGGGGCCTCTCACGCGGATCGCGGATAAATCACCGTTGGATGCTCCGGGATCCAACGGCCCGCAGCTCACCCTCTCACCCACCCACCGCGATCTACCCCTTAAAAAAACCTACCGCACACCACTCCTCTCTCTCTCCACGCGTAGCGAACCCTAGCGCTCTCACCCTCTCCCTCCCTCTGGATCTCGATGCGTAGTCGCCCCCAACCCACTCCCTCCCTCTAGATCTCGACGCGCCGCTGCCCTGACCTGCTCCTCATCGGGCTCCTCATCGTCCTCCCTCCCACCCACTGCGAGCTACCCGTAAAAAAACCCACCGTGATCTGCTCTCTCCCCCGCGCAGTGAACCCTAGCGCTCCCCGATCCAGATCCCTCCCATCCCCTCCCCTCGCCGCCACCCACCGGCCCTCGCCGCCGGCCTCGACCCCCTCCCCCTGCCCTCCGAACACTGTCGCCGGCCAGATCCACCGCAGTCCCCTCCTCCTTCCTCCAGTATCACCTCTCCAACCTCGCCTCTCGCTTCGCCACCCCGCGCCCCGCGCTCGCCCAGGCGCACCCGCCGGTGCCCCATTGTGCACCTGCACTCGGACCAGCAACGAGTTCATGCTCATCTCAGCAGCCCAACCCCATCCAACGCGTCGCCAACGCTAGGGTTTCTCACCCAGCCTTCCCCCGCAGCCGCCCGCGCAGGAGGAAGGAGCCCGAGTCTCCAGCGGCCATGAGCGACGGCAAGGACACCCTCAACCTCTCCGCCCTCGGCGCCGCCATCCCGCTCCCACTCCCGCGCGTCGGATTCGGTAGCTGGTTCTTTGCCGCTTGTTTTTGGGTTGTGGGGGTGAGATTTGTGACAGTTTGCTTGTGTTTTGCAGTTGTTCCACGAGTCCTTCGATGAGGGCTTCCAAGGGAGCTGGATTGTCTCCGGCAAGGAAGAGTACACAGGTAATTTTCGTCTCTCTCTCTCTCCCCCCTTTTGTGCTTGTCTTGTCTGATCTGTGAGAGATCCGTGGATGTAGTGTAGTTCTGCATCTGATGCGGTGAACTAGTGATACGCTTCTATGTGGAATTCAATTCCAGTGTGTAGGCGAGGTAGTGATGATAAAGTAACCTTCCTGGCGTGATTTAGACCATTAGAGAGAGTCCAGCATTTACCATGGTAGGCAGCAGCCATGATCCATATTAGGATGTTTTTGTAAGGATACATTGTTGTGTACTTATTGAGAATGATTGCAATGCCTTGGTTTTTTCCTACATATAGAATTCAATTTTCAGTCACTGGAGAAACTTCATAAGATTATGTGTGTTGTCAACCTACAATTTTGTTTAACTGTTCATGATTAAAATTCAGTGGCTCCTCTTCTTTATACACGTGAATGTGTAGTTCACCTACAATTTTGTGTGCTGCTCACACTGAGAGTTCGCAAACGAATTTTTATCTCCCCAAATAGGCCGCAGAAGTGTGTGTTGGTTGCCATTACAGGCTAAATTTGTCAACGGCCTATCTTTTGTCTAGTGCATTAGAGGCATGTCCTCACTGAGAACTGAAATAGTGAACTGAAGGTTCACGTGCCGTGTGCCGCCATAGCATACTTCTCACACCATGCCAACCTGTGACTTCACACCATAGTGGCGAGGTACTTTGTATCTACAAAATCTGGGCGTGGTCTTTTTCTAGACCAACTAAATATACGCTTTAGTTCAAGGACAGGTCTGAAAATGGTCATCAAGTTTAGACACTCTCACTGCATCTGATGAAACGGGAGTTAAGAAGTGGCCCTGCAAAATATTTATTTTTCCCAACAAAAAAAGAATTAATTACGAGGTGAAATGATTTAGGGCTTCTTTGGACATAAAGAAATTTCTGTATGTTGAAAAACGCTGTAGGACTTGGTCAGTGCATGCCAGGTCTCTCCTTGATTAGTACGCTATGCCCAATCTGTTGTTCAAGTTCGGGCTAGTTGAATATTAGATTCAGACAATGAAGTTCTTTTTTACTGCCAGAATATGTGATAAAGCAACAAAAAAGGCAACCACATACAAAGGATCCTGCACATGGAATGGATCCTGTTGGGTGCTAATTCTAGTTATTTTATATGAAGAAACACTTACCGTGCAGCCATCTAATACGAAATTCAAATAATATGTGATGCCTGATTGTTTTTTAGTTGTATATGTCATTCGTGCATGAATTCCTTTTCTTATGTACCAACTCCCTAATCATGTTTTGTGTTTTCAGATCGCTATCTTAGGAGAACCTGATTGTGCTATATGGGGAAGCAAAGCAGCAGCCCACAACTCCGACTTGCGACTCCAGATGAAGGCACCACGATGCACCATGCTGCTCCCTTGGAAGGCCGGCTGAGCGACGCAGCGGCGAAGGCAGTGAACGAGCTGCTGTCGTCGGGCGCCGCCGGCAACCTGAGCAGCCTCTGCTCCTGGGCCGATAAGGTCAGGTTCAGGTGCTACTAGTCGGCGCCGCTCCACTTCATGGACGACCCCGACAACGTCTGTAGCTACTACTACAACAGTACATAGCAATTAACCAACACTCTGTTTTGTTGGACTGAGACTGACTGTAGCATAATGGTTTGTGTGTTGTCTCAGGGGACTGCAAGGACAAGGAGGGCGTCAAGGTCCACTGCGTCGTTGGTGCCATCAACAACTACACCTCCCAGCTTCTCACCTAGGGATCATCATCGCCATCACCATCTTCTAAATCTTTCGGCCAACGTAATGTTCAGTTACATCATACGAACTTCAGCACATCTCTTTTGGTTGACTGAATTAGTACTGAATATGCCATGTTTTTTCTGCATGGAATATTATAGATAACCTGACCGAAGCGCTCTTGTTCCTCTCAAACATCATGGGCGACATCCACAAGGTAGTACTCCTGCCAAACCCCAAGTGCCTGAATTTTTGCAAGTGTTTCTGTTCCTAGTTGCAACTTAAGCTGACACTTCTTGTTTATGTAGCCACTGCATGTGGGGTCCTCCTTTGTAAAAGAAGGGAACACCATCAACGTCCACTAGTACAGAAGGAAATTTGTACTCCACCATTTAAGGCTAGTTCAGACTTAAGGTTGAACCCTTCTCTGTGTAGTATGATTCCAAGGAAACATATGGCAATAATGCTGAAACTGTTCACATTGGAGTTGCTATGTTTGACCTGGTGGTGCCAAAAAAACTCATATGCTTATGCTGAGCTTAATTTTAATATCATTTTATTCTGTGTGATGAGCTTAGTTTTGCACTGTAGCCACCTTCTTGTTTACTTTGTTGAATCCTGTCTTGTTTACTAATCATGAGCTACTAGCATTTGGCTTCTGTGTGCTAATTAAACCTGATAAGTATGTATACTTCTTTGAGATACAAATTCCACATTGCATGTTTATGTGCTAATTAAACCTGATAAGTATGTATACTTCTTTGGATACAAATTCCACATTGCATGTTTATGAGGTTCAAATTCTACAGATGTTGCCAAATGAATGTGTCAACATGTCTCTCCTTAGGGGTTGTTTTAAACCGCAAATGATCTACTGTATCAATTTTTTGCTGTTCAAAGATTGAAATCCTAGTTCATTTTCAAAGATCGAAATGTTGTTGACCCTGTTCTTCTATGCTTAAATGGTAAAAATGTCGCATTTTTCTTGTTCTAACCATTTTTCTTGATAACTTGCATATGCTGGCCTTCATTCATGTTTTGTCGTGAGGTCCAGGATGAACAAGTTGGGAGAAGCATTGGAGCTAGTTATACTGTGATAGTTGTGTTACTGATGTGAACATTTTTTTATTCTAAACTTGATGTGAACCATATTTTTCTGTAATAATGTGTTACCAGGATGAACCATCCTTATTGTGTTACCAGGATGAACAAGTTTGATTGTAATAATGTGCCAAGTTTGGCTCTTTATGATTATATTCGTGATGTGAACCATATTTTTCCTGATTAATCATGCTCTGTTTGAAGCATTTTGTTTTCTCTCTGTTTGGATTTAAATATTGTTATTTATTTACTAGAAAATTGAGATCTGAAGAATATAACAGTGACAACTGGGACCCACTTGTTAAAACCTGACAACTGGGTCCCATCTCACTAGTGGGCTCGTCTTTTGGAAAAAATAAAATAAAAAGGCCATGGCCTAGAAAATAAAAAGGCCGAATTCTTGGGCCAGGCCCATGTAGCTAATAAAAGCATAGGAAAAAATATATATAGAAAGGCCGAATTGTTGGGCTAGGCCCATGTAGAACGCCGAATTGGACCAGGCTGAATCTTGTGCCACATCAGCTTGCCATGCTGGATGCCTACGTGGCCTGGGGAGGTTGCTAGTGACCAAAACAAACCAGTAGGCATATTTTGGTCGTAAACGTCTATGACCTTCTCACAGAGAAGGTCGTTAATTTCAGTTTACGACTGCCAGCTTTTGACCTTCTGTTTTTGGTCACAAAAAGGTCGCAAATGAAAAACAATGACCTTTCAGTGACCAATAGTCAAGGTCACCAGTTGACATATTTCTTGTAGTGCCCCAGCGCCTTCCCGAGCTCAGCTGGACCCCTCCTCGTGCTTCACAGAGGCACGGTGACGAGATGGCCCGCCCTCGTCTTTGAAGCGGGCACGGCGGCATGGTGGATGGTCGTAGCCACCACTGCTGGAGCTGCACTGGGGGAAGAGCTGCCATAGTCGGACAAGACGCGGTCGGCACCAAGGGCAGGTTCGCCCTCATCATTGTCACGACCGTCACCAAGGCCGAGCACCTCCTCGCTGTCGTTCACCTCAGGGCAGCACCCGGTGCGGCGACCATCTTCCCCAAACACCCTCACATAGAGGGTCACGTCGCCGTCGTACTTGAAGTGGAGGGTGTATCGCCTGCCCAGGCCACGCGCGCGGGCGAACGTCTGCCAACCGTGGGCCAGAGCTATATTGCCCGCGGCGGAGACCTCGACCGCGACCCATCAAGCCCTACTGCAGCAGCCGTCTGACAGTAGCCAAAGCCCGTCTAGACCTGAGGCCGACAGCTCGTCGATGAAGAAGCGCAGGAGCTGGAGCCAGTTCCCGGCAGGGTTCTCCGACCAGACAACGAACTCCGGCAGCATCTCCGCCGAGTGGAAGCGCGGCCGGGGAGGCCACGCGACCACGACACGTCTCCCTTCATCAACGAGACCGCCACGACCAGAGCGACCCCTGCCCCGCGAAGCGGCACCACCACGGCTGCGCGGGGCTGCGATGGGGGTCGCGGTGTGCTTGTGGGGACGGCGCGTCCACGCTTGGGCACCGGAGAGCCAGGCCCTTCGCGTGTGGCCTTCCCCTTCTCTGCGGTAGTGAACCTCCTCGATGGCGCCATTCGAAGCAGGAGTGGAGCAAGGAAGGAGAAGAAGCGGGAGAGGCAGAGGAAGAAATAGGCGACGGGTGCTCCACCCCCTCCCATTTATACCAGGAGAAGGCCAGCCGGCACCCCCACAATCACAGGTAATGATGGTTTTCCTTGCATGTCGCAAGGACTTGTCATGTCGGGCAGTTTCCGAGGCAGCATGGGGAAGCAGAGACTCCCACGTCCAATCAACCATCACGCATCGACCAAGGCCGCATGCTATTGGGGCCCGTGGCGCTCTGCACTTGACCTTTGGCTTCGCCTCGAAGCCAAGCCCGAGCGCGCCTTAGTACGGGGGCCTACTGTCAGCTTTCTGGGAACAGGGGTCCCAGACTTGCCTGCCTGCGGCCCACGGCGTGGCTTTGCTAGTAGGCCTGTACAGTCCATCTTCATCAACAAGGCATTCAAGACCTTCGCGAGGGGCCAAGCCTCACAAGGCGGATGACGCAAGACCTCCTCAGGAGCGGCCTCGCCAGGCGGGCTCGCGAGGGGCGGAGAAATCAAGGCAAGGCAAACCTCGCGAGGTTCCCGTGATGTGAGCCATGACGATCGAGACCAGGGGCGCTAGGCGGGCGCCAGCGCGCACAATGTCCTTGTTTCCTCTTTGGTGCTAAGGGGGCAAGCGCAGGCGCGGAGTACCGAGGCATCAAGAAAAGGTTTCCATATCGGTGAAACGAGACCAAGACCAGCAGGACGGCAAGACGGAGGTCACCATGGAGCCCAAGGCGGTGTCACCACCAGAGCCTTTTGCAGGCGAAGACCACTTTTGTCAGGATAAGCTGTACTAGTTGTCCCCTTTCAAATTGGCTGTTGTTGGCTCCCTTCCCACTCAATATTTGGGAAGAGGACCAAGTCCACTATAACTAGAACTAGCCACCACCGTAGCTAGGGGGCGAGCTCATCTTAGACTAGAACTAGTTCATCCCCACAATCACACCCACCAAGCACAAGAACACCTCAACCTCAGGAGGCTATTCTTCCCCCTGTATTGTTCATCCTCAGACCGAGAGGCAATCCACCACCACCACACTAGAGTAGGGTATTACACCACAACGGTGGCCCAAACCAATAGAAATCTTGTGTCCTTTGTGTTGCAAGTTTGTCGAGTTAGTTCGTAAGATCTTAGCAAAACTAGGACGTGGATCGGTAGGGGGGCAGTCTTCGTGCGCACGCCAGAGTTCGAACCTTAAGGGTTTTGTCAGAACCCGTGATCCGACAAACATTACTTAAAACAATACTGATGGGTGTTTGTCGATGGCGCCGGTGATGAGGAATTTGGCCGCCGCTCCACCGAACGGGCCGGACACCGCGCTGGCCTCTGCACGAGTTGGTTGGCTGGCCCGAGCGTAACTCACGCGCGAGCAAGCCACTGCGTTGGCCTTCGCTCGAGCCAAATGGCTGGCCTTAGCGAGGCGCGCGCGAGCAAGCCACCGCGTTGGCCTTCGCTCGAGCCAAATGGCTGGCCTTAGCGAGGCGCGCGCGAGCAAGCCACCGCGCCAATCTAGCTAGCAAACCTTGCAGAGAAGCAACTGGACGGAGCTATCTTGGCTAGCTAGCAGCCGCGAGCGTCGGACGGAGCTGGCATCCGGGCTGCCGCAAGATGGGCTCCGCACCGCCGGCGGTTTTAACCTTGCCTTCTGCTGGCGGCGGTAGCTGCATCCCATGGCCGAGGATGACTAGGTGGACGGGCCGGAGGTAGGAGGTCACTCGGGGATTTTTGTGCAGACTGACATGTAGGTCCCACAAGTCATAACGCCTAACTTGCCGGTCGAATAGAATTCGTTGACTTAAGGGGCGACATGGGTTGAAACGTGCCTATAACGGCACTTTGTAGAGTAGTTGTTTCTTGGTAGGGCTGGTTGGTAAGGGCATGGACAATGGTTGATAAGGTAGTCTTTTCTTAAGTCTGCCACGTATGCAAGCGGTAGTAGTTTCTTGGCATTATTAGTGGTTTCTTGTAAGGAACAATGTACTACTACGACAAAAGGGGATTCTAGGTTGTGCTGTACTCCAATGAGTACTACTAGTGGTCGCCGGAGTGTATACCTCGTTTTGTGGGTTCGATCCCGGCCGAACGCACGTCGGCATTTTTTTAAAATACTAACTTCGCTGCAAGCCAATATTGTACACGGGTAGTTTGAGTTTTGAAGTCGAACGGACGTGTCGCACCACAATCTGGGTGCACTAGATATCCCAGCCACGTGAACAGGTTTTCCTTCCCATCATCTCGTGGCTTGCGTGCTCGCCCTAGCTGCACCTCACTTGCAGCTTCCTCATCAGCTAGTAGAATATTTAAACAAGCGCCTCCCAATTAAGCACGAGGAGCCGGAAAAGCCCGGCGCGGCATTGGGAACTATGCAATATGGCTATGTATGTAAAGTGCTAGTACTCTACTACTCTATAGCTTGTGGCGTTGCACGCATGGACTTCACTCCATTATTGGCTCTATAAAAGAAATTCCTCTTGATGTGATTTTTTGTTTTAAAACGGAGGCAAAAGCTTTGCCTCATCTCATTCATGAAGAAGGAACTACTAACAAAGTTCGATGAGATCCATTACACCTCCTCAAATGGAAGCGAAAAGCCTAGTCTCGCTGTATCAAATAACTCAAATGTTCTGCTGTAACACCCACGATGCGGCTGTATCTCCCATGTGTCGAGGCACGACTTAGAGGCATAACCGCATGGTGGTTTTGTCGCAAGAGGGGTAATTTCACACAATCCCATGTATTGAATAAGAAAGGGATAAAGAGTTGGCTTACACTTGCCACGTCACACAATACATAAATAATTCATACATCATCCAAATACACTCAAAGACCGACTATGGTCAAATCCAATAGAAAAGGAAGATAAACCCCAAATGCTAGATCTCCGAACGTCCCAACTGGGCACCACTACGGATCAACCGGAAAAGACACAGAACAACGACCAAGATCTTCATCAAGCTCCCACTTGAGCTTGGTTGCGTCACCTGCACTGGTATCATCGGCACCTACAACTGTTTGGAAGTATCCGTGAGTCACGAGGACTCAGCAATCTCACACCCGCGAGATCAAGACTATTTAAGCTTCTGGGTAGGATAAGGTAATGAGGTGGATGTAACAGCCTGGTTTTTGCCCTCTCTTATTTGCTTGACTTTCATTTAAAAATTTTCTGAAACTTGGAGTTCTTGAATTCTTTTATATGGACTTAACCACTTGGGCATCCTTGGCTTTCACCCAAGTGCTTCACTTCCCTCCTAAATCATCATTTCTCTTCTGATCCACCCCAAAATAATCTTTGGAATATTTTTCTTAAATGAAAAATATTCATTCTCTCAGAAACCCTAACCAGATCAGTTTGCTTCAAAGCAACCCTAATTTTTATGGCTCACAAAAATCTGAGATAATTCACAAATATTTTGTGAACCCTAGGGCACCTTCTTGAGCAAAGATATTTCATCACTTTATGGAATATTTTTGCTATAGAAAATATTTTCTATTCTGGACAAAAATGGTGGTTCCTACATCAACTACCATTTACTTGCTCTATTTGACCTGAACTTTCTTGTGCCTCTTTACCTTAGTAACTTAAAACTAGCTTCCAAAGCACAGCCTCAATCTCCCAGCCGTTTGACCATAGTAACTGTTCAAAGTTACTGATCAGAAACTTACCTGGCTTTTAAAATCCTCTCTACTGCACCTGGATCCAAACCAAATCGTGGTAACACTCAAAACTACCACGAACAACATGCCAGGCATGAAGTTTATGAATAGATCGGCCTGATGTCATAGTTCATGCGGTGACCACGTTCGTCCAGGGGTGTTGGCATGCGTGTTGACGCGCTCTGAGTGCCGCCGAGCTATACGTTCGCGCATGCTCGCTTTCCTCGCCTGCTCAAGCGTGCCAAACCATGCCACCATCTTCGTCTCTAAGCCATTAACCTCTCTCTGGCGCTCGCCGACGCCCGAGCTCGCTGAAGCGAGCACGGGCAAGGTTCGACCAGCCCAACAGTGCAGAGCGCACTGTGCTCGTCGCCTTCCTCTCGACCCTGTGCTCGTATCCGTCCGTCCACAGTTGCCGTGTGACCTGCGTCGCCTTCTCCCCCTCTCATTGACGATGCTCGCCGCCGGGCGCCACGGACAGGTGTCCACCGGCAGAGCCCGAAACCCCCTCGCCGCTCGCCTATAAATAGGGACACCCCCAGCCTCCTCAAGCACCATCCAGCACTCCCACACACTCCACGATTGCATAGGAAGCCGTAGCCCGGTCGGGCAGGCCTCGGGCCGCCGTCCCCGAGCTCGAGCTCGCCGGCGATCCCCTCTGGTCGCGGCGGAAGCTCTAGCCTCTCCCAGGCCAGGGCAACCCCTCCAGGGCTTCCGCCTCTCTCCGGTTTGCCGTCTCGCCCACTTGGAGCCCCTGGAGTGGCCTCCGTTCATCGTCTTCCTCAACTCTGGCGACCTCCGCATTCTGCCTCCGCTTGCGAGCTTGTTCCTGACGCTGTCTGACCACCCCTAGCCACGCTACGCGTACGGGCAGGTGCGCCATCATCCCCTCTCAAAATCCCTCCCTCTCGTTTTGGACAAGAAGCCCTCGTCACCGGCGAGAGCTCCGGCGAAGCCGCGGCCTTCTCTGTTTCTTTCTCCCCCTTCCCACACCTGACTAGCGGGGCCCGCTAGTCAGCCACTCTGTACGCGCGAAGCGGTATGAGTGGTGGCGCCCTGAGGTTTTACGCCTTCGACGTCACCCCCCCTCAGTTGTTTATTTAAATTCAAAATCATTTATATTCCGGAGAACTTCAAACTGTTATAACTCTGCAACCATAAGTCCAAATGAATTGATTCTTTTTGCATTGTGTTCTTTGAAAAGAAATCTAGCAGCTCACCAAAGATGAGATTTTTCTGAGCTGTTTAAAATTTCTGGTGAATTTCAGAAGTGTTATTGATATTTGCTTTTTTGTGTTTAAATTTATTTCCAGAAGGTGAGGCTTGTCTTGAGGATCACCAGAAGGCTTGTGAACCTCATTTGCACTAAGGCAAGCCACATCAACATTTTCATGGTGTCATTTCAATATCTGTGATTTTCATACTTGAATGAAATGATTAAGCCATGCATTTAAATAATTATTGTGTATTTGTATTCTGATAAATATTTGTTAGTTATTATGCCTGATTTATAGAATGATTGAAACTAGTTTAGTGGGTAAAGCAAGTTAAGATTTATTTGTGGTGATGTTAGAAATGATTTTGTTATGCATGTTAGTAATTGTTTAAAGCTTTGTTCTTGCATATGTAATTTGATAAAAAAAATTCTAGAAAATATTCTGTTAAATACGTTTTTAGTCATTTTACTTGACTTGCAGAATGTTTGAACCCAACTTAGTTGATAAAGGAATTAAGAGTTGCTGATGGTGAAATCTTTTTGTTAAGCATATGAGAAATTTATCGTAGTTACTTTCTTGCGTGAGAAATTAATAAAAATTGTTGCAGAATATTTTGGTTAAGTTGTGAGTCATTTTGAGCAGTAAAGTAATATGAGTTGTTGATGTTTCTGCTTGGTGTGTTTATGGATGACATCGGTCATTATTATTATTATGTGATGCATGTGTAGTTTTGCATTTCATGGCATGCTATGACACTGGTTATTTTCATTTTAAAGTTGAACCTGAATATAACTCAACTTGAATGTACCGTTGACTGGGTCATGGTGCCGCTGAATCGAGTTTCTTTCCCAGTGCAACCACATTTTCCTTTTTGGGAAGGCCTTGATTCGGTCCAATGACATGGCCTCTGGTCGGTGCCTCCAACTAGGGATGGTTTTGTCGTGCTTGCCCTAGCCCAGTAAGCAGGCATAATCTTGAGTGCCCGTTGTTGAGTTTATGGTAATGAGTCCCCGAGTGGGATTGTTTTGGCCATGACGGTGGTTGGGGTGTCTTTGGTAGACACGGGGCCACCCAGGACTAGCCCGTTGGGTATTGGGTCGGAGTGGCCGGGAGAGTGCTGTGGCAATGGAAGGGTTTTGTCAAACTGTCGTTGGTCCACCCGAATGGGTGCGTGAGGCCATGGGTTCGGTGGTGTGGGTACAGTGTGCTACCTCTGCAGAGTGTATAATCTATCGATAGCCGAGTCCGCGGTCACAGACACCTCGTAGTAGGTCCCACCATGAGTCAACGTTTAATAAAACTTGCACCCTAAGCTATGAACTTTGCATTGGTGATGGATGGCAGAAAGGCCATCGAGGCATTTGGGATCAGATGATGGTCATGGTTGTGATCACCGTAAGGATCACGAGTTGTTCTGGTAAAGGACCATGTTGGTGGTCTGTTTGTGATCCTGGGATGATCACAGTTGGTAAGCTGTCCTGAGGGATGTTCGAGCATGATCACATCATGTTTGACATATAGTGTTGCATTATTAATAATTGGTTAAATATCATGATATTGTTTGCCATTATGATTATGCATGTTCTGAGCTTGCAAGTACATTCAATGTACTGACCTGGCGTGTTATGCCAAATTTCAGGAAAGTATCGTTGGAGAGGAGGGCTATTCGAGTCTAGATCGTGTCCACATCGGTGTCCCTGTGATGTGGAGCTTCCGCCACGATGTTATTCCGCTGCCACGTAGTTGTTCGGATTGAGGCCCCTTTATGTTCACTAAATAATGTACATATTGTTCAGCCGCACCGGGTGTGCTGCTTGGCCTCGACAGCTATTGTAATGTATACTCTGTTCCGCTAGCATCAATAAAGCGGTAGTTTGTATACCAAGATGTTGTGTGTTGCCAGAAGATATGGTCTTTGGGCTGGCAATGCATGGTAAACCGGTCGTTCTGAGCCGGGGTGCCACAACGCTTGGTATCAGAGCCGCGCTGACTGTAGGCCACGCTAGACTGCAATGTGTTAACTGGACGTTAGATACGAGTTTAAGTTGAGTGCTGGTAGTAATTTGTGCTAATTGTTGCGTTGCTTGCATTCGGTTTATATATTTTTATGCTAACCTACTAATGTTTGTGGGTGTAGATGGCTCCAGTTTTGTATCCATGCCAGTTGCAGCTGATGTCGTACACGTCACCCCACCTCCATCACAACGTGTGGCGTCAGTTGTACCCTATCAGAGACAACCCAGTTTATCGTGTGTACCGGGAGCATCCAGCTGATTCAGTGTATGAGTATCACACAGTGGTCACTCTGCGCACTAGTTCCAATTCCAGCTCTTACACTCGCACTTCTCGGAGCGGTTACGCCTGCACCACTTCTCAGGCTGTCCAGTTTGCTGCATTCGATGTCCTTGTCGAGCTTCGCTACAATGAGGTCCGAATGCAGAACCACCCAGGTTTCTATTACGCCTGCACTACTCGCACTTCTCGGTCGTTTCCGTTTCCCTCTCATTGATCCGAAGTCTGATAGTGTTGCTAGCCACCTTGCTCATTATGTCACTGATAGCTATCTTATGATCCACGAGCTGGCTCGAGAGCTGACTCGTACCCGTACCGCTTTAGCCGCTACTTTGGTCACTTCTAGATCCGCCACTACTCTGTCTTCTCTGGGATTTACCCCTTATGCTCCAGTCAGCTCTAGCTCCCCTATTTCGCCGATTACTCCTCCGAGTAGCACAGGCGTCTCGGCCGTGAACCCTCTCAGTACTCCTGCCGAGTGGGTCTCACTTCTCGCTACTCCTGTAGCCCCGATGCTTCATCCTACCCCTGCCCCTGAGGAAGAGCCCTCGAGGTAGCGCCGTCATGTTACCTTTAACCCGGAGGTTTCCGTTAACCACATCAGTTCGGGATCCGAGACCATTTCAGGGGAGGATGCCGCAGCACCAGCAGAGCAGTAGTATCTTTGAGTATTCGCAGTTGTCTGGATGATGTACGGATGTAGTCGTACGAGTCATGATGTTTCGTTGCATGTATGAGAGTAGTGAACCAGTCATGTTGTTTTCTTTCATGTATGAGTCTATGTATAATTATGTCGAGAATTTATTCGCCGTATTTTTCTTCACTCTTCTGCTTTCTTCCGAGATTTGTCGCTGGCTTTTCCCCAATTTTATTCTTAGGTGTTTCTCATCTCGATTGTGTTGTCTTGGAAAAAATCCACAACAGGATGACGTGTGGAGGCAGCAGTAGCAACGTTCATGAGGGAACTCTTGTTCGTCGTTCCGCACGACAGGCAGGACATTCTCCCGAGCCGTACGTTCCACCACCACCTCCACCGCCTAATCCTCCCTCCACCGAGCAAATTCTGCGTATGTTTGAAGAGAAAAGGAACAATGATCTGATCGAAATATTGAGAAGTGTGCAAGCTATGGTTGGACAGAATGGAAATCAGAATGGTCGTCACTCAAAGCTGTCAGATTTTCAGATGACCAATCCACCCAGCTTCAGTCAGATTGTTGACCCATTGGATGCAGACGATTGGTTGCACACAATGGAGAAAAAGCTTGAGATTGCTTGTACTGAAGGAAATGATAAAGTTCCCTTTGCAACTCATTATCTTGAGGGCGCAACTACCATATGGTGGGAAAATACAAAGGCCGTGTGGCCGGTTGATGAAGAAATCACCTGGGAAAAGTTTAAGGATCAATTCCGAAAATATCATATCCCTACTAGAGTTATGAAGACTAAGCAGCGTGAATTTCTCGCACTCGTCCAAGGAAATCAGTCTGTCGCAGAATATTTGCAAAATTTCAATCATCTGGCCCGTTACTCTCTTTATGACATGGCCACCGAAGAAAGGAAGATTGACAGATTTCTGGGAGGTCTAAATCCGCAACTCCGACGTACTCTCAGTATGCTTGATTTCCCAGACTTCCAAACTCTGGTGAACAAGGCTTTCATTGCTGAACGGGAGCACAAGCTTATAGCAGATAATAGGCCTGTAACAATGACAACAAGCGTAAGTTTGAGCCAAAGAAGGAAGGGCAACTAGTGCAAAAGGCTCGTACTTGGCAGCAGACTTAGGTGGAATTCAAGCCAAATTGGCAGCAGAATGTTAACAAGACCACCACTCAAGTCAAGAATGTTGTGACCAACCCAACACATGAGGAGCTTCAGTGCAATAATTCTTGCTTCAACTGCGGGCAGAATGGACATTATGCCCGACAGTGCCCCAAGAACAACAAGGTGAATGCCCTAAGCAGGCCACAAGTCAACTTTACGGAGCCATGGCCAACCCAGCAAAACTTCACTGGGCACGTGCATCATATCTCTGCCGATGAAGCCCAAGTAAAGCCAGAAGTCACCATTGGTATGTTTTTTCTATTAATGACATACCTATCGTAATTTTATTTGACTCTGGGGCTTCCCATTCTTTTATTTCTCAGAGTTTTTCTGCCCAAAACAATTTTCCTTGCATGATTTTGGGCAAAAATATGTTGGTACAAACCCCGGGATCTATAATCAAGAGCAATCTGGTCTGCCGTGATCTAGAGATCAATATCAACGGGGCCTACATTCCAACATCTCTTATAATCATTGAGTATGAAAAGTTGGATATTATATTGGGTATGAATTGGTTGACCCGATATCAAGTTTGCATAAACTGCACAACCCGAGAAGTCACTTTGACCAGTCTGAATGGGCAGCTTACCAAATTCTACGCTCGCAAGAATATACCCAAGCCAGAATAAGTTTGCACCATTGTGGCTGAATTGGAATTTATTCCCGTGGTCAGTGAGTACCCTGATGTATTTCCGGAAGAACTGCCAGGCATGCCACCAGATCGGGAACTGGAGTTTGCAATAGATCATGTGCCCGGAACCGCACCGCTATACAAGAAGTATTACCGGATGCCCTCATCAGAATTAGTGGAGCTAAAGAAATAGCTTGACGAATTACTCCAGAAAGGTTATATTCGTCCCAGCTCTTCACCATGGGGATCACCTGCTATTTTCGTGGACAAAAAGGATGGTTGTCTCCGTATGTGCATAGATTACCGCTAGCTAAATGAGGTCACCATCAAAAATAAATATCCGCTGCCAAGGATTGATGATCTGTTCTCGGTTGGGCTAAAGTATTCTCTAAAATCGATTTACGGACCAAATATCATCAGCTCAAGATTAAAAAGGAGGATATTCCTAAGACCGCATTCACTACTCGGTACGGTCTTCACGAATATACTGTGATGTCCTTTGGTCTCACCAATGCCCCTGCTTTCTTCATGCATATGATGAACAAAGTATTCATGGACTTCCTCGACAAATTCGTGGTAGTCTTCATCGATGACATCCTCATTTACTCCAAGGGTTAAGAAGAGCACAAGGATCACCTCCGAGCAGTGCTACAACGGCTCCGCGACCATCAGCTATATGCCAAGTTCAGTAAATGTGAATTTTGGCTCAAGAAAGTTGGGTTTCTCGGACAGGCACTAACCGCCGAAGGTATAGCCATGGACCCAAGCAAAGTAAAGGATGTGCTCGATTGGATACCACCCACGACTGTGACGCAGATCCAGAGTTTCCTCGGATTAGCGGGATATTATCGTCGTTTTATTGAAGGGTTTTCCAAAGTTGCTAAACCCATGACGGAGCTGCTCAAAAAGGATAAGAGGTTTAAGTGGAAAGAGGATTGTGAGAAGAGTTTTAATGAACTGAAGATACTTCTGATAACCGCACCTGTATTGACTCTTCCAAACATTTATCGCAGTTTTGATGTGTACTGCGATGCCTCCAAACAAGGTATTGGTTGCGTGCTTATGCAAGACAGCAAGGTAGTAGCATATGCATCGCGGTAGCTACGACCCCATGAAGGAAATTATCCTACTCATGATTTGGAATTGGCTGCGGTGGTTCATGCATTAAAAATTTGGAGACACTACCTCATTGGAAAAAGGTGCCAAATTTTTACCGACCACAAAAGTCTCAAGTACATCTTTACTCAGCCAGATTTAAATCTCCGTCAGCGAAGATGGTTAGAGTTGGTCAAGGATTATGACCTTGGAATAAATTACCATCCAGGCAAGGCCAACGTCGTTGCCGATGCCCTCAGTCGAAAGCCTGTCAGCTTAAATGCCATATTGGAATCATTGCCTACCGAACTTCAAGAGGAGATCGCTCATCTCAACTTGGTCATCGTGGATGCTGGCCTCGCTAATATTTTGGAAGTTACCCCCACACTTGAGATGGAGATCCGCAAGGCCCAACCAGCTGACGCCAAGCTACAAAGATGCGCCAAGGGCTAGACGGCAAAGCAGGCCCCTGACTTCTCCAAGGACAAATTCGCTACCCTCCGATTCCGTGGACAAATTTGTGTGCCAAACCCTAACCCTAGCCGTGCCGTAGCCACCGCCGCTGGAGCCGCCGCCGCCGGTTTTTCCCGGAAAACCGTTCGGTTTTTTCGCCGGTTTTCGATTGTTTTTTAGATCCGTTTTTTTAGTTAGATCGTTTTCTTCGGTTTAGTTTATTTAGCGAGCATTCGCTCATTCGTTCGTTTTAGCGGACACATTCATCGTTTAGTTACAGAAAACGAACGTTCGTTCGTTAATCTGTTCGTCGTTTTTCTTTTTCTCGGATTTTCCACGATTATTTCTGATCCGATTTTCGTTCTAGTATAACTTTTCGCTCGTTTATCGGAATCAGGCGAGTCAAGCGCCTGGAGTTTCGTCTCGAAACCCTCTTTCTGTTTAACCAACTCAAATAAGTTTTTTCTTCTGTAAAATTTGACCTAGATCCAGAATAGTAAATGAAGTTTGTTTCTTTCGCCGTTTGTTTTTCGTTGCTTCGTTCGATTTGATTCTTTTTGCCAACCGGAGTTCTTAAGTTGAACTTTCTGGTTTGATCTCTTATTTGAGTTTTACCCGTGCATTAGATGAGTACTTATTGTATGCTTGTTTGTTTGCGATAGAGTACCCGGATTGCGCCGCTTGCTACTTCGAATCGCTAGGTTTCGTGGATCATCAGCAAGGCAATTAACACTTTGATCATACCTCCTACTACCCAGTTTTATTGCATTAGATCAATCCTCAAACAAATGCATGATTAGGATCAAATTAAATTGTGGGTTTTGGGAAGTAGATGAGGTAGTACCTATTACCTGTTTCATTATCAAACCTTTGGGAGTTACTTCTACGTTTGCTTATATTGCCAAGCTATGCTAGTAGACGTGGATTGGGTGAGTGTATCCATGATAGATGTGAGATTGTTAAATTAATTGTTTATCTAAGGTGGCAACTTAAACACACATCGGGTGGATTGAGGCACCTGGGTATTCCAGCGATTGCCTGTTTTCTTTTGGACCGCCACCTAGGCTCAAAGGGATCATGAGATTGTTCATACTAGAAACTTCCGTGTGCGGCCACAATCTACTATGGGTTGTATCATAGTTGACTAAGTCGTGCGAACTCTTACAGTGGTAGACTAGCAGATGTAGGGGATGTAGGTTGGTACGGTCTACCCGTTCGTAAGGTGCTAGCACTTCTGAAAGACTATGTCTCGGTCATCCGTTTCTCAAACATCATGTAGTGTGAGAATCCCAACGGAGGAGATCGAGTCTTGTGGGGAAAAGTGCGCAAACCTCTGCAGAGTGTATAAACTAATCATGGTTAGCCATGTCCCCGATTATGGACAACTTGAGTATCTAGTACTTGGATTATCATGTGAATCTCATCATGTTACTTTAATTAATATTGTTGGGTTTTAATGTTGATGCTTAATTGGGATTGAGAGGGTGTCTACACTCTCAATGTTTAACAACCACCATGATAGTTAAATAAAATTTATTGCTTTGTAGTAGGGAAAAATTGGCATTACGCAAAACTGTAACCATAGAGCTTTCCACCAGCCAAATATGCATGTAGTATAGCTTTATTCTTCCATTGTTCTCTATGTGTTACCATGCCAGCATATTCCATGTGCTGACCCGTTTCGGGCTGCAACGTTCATGTTGCAGACTTTTCAGACGACGAGTAAGGTGCCTTTAGGTCTGGTCGCTACAATTCATTTTCTCTCAGAAACCCTAGCCAGATCAGTTTGCTTCAAAGCAACCCTAATTTTTATGGCTCACAAAAATCTGAGATAATTCACAAATATTTTGTGAACCCTAGGGCACCTTCCTGAGCAAAAATATTTCATCACTTTTTGGAATATTTTTGCTACAGAAAATATTTTCTGTTCTTGACAGAAATAGTGGTTTCTACAGCAACTACCATTTTACTTGCTCCATTTGACCTGAACTTTCTTGTGCCTCTTTACCTTAGTAACTTATAACTAGCCTCCAAAGCACAGCCTCAATCTCCCAGCCGTTTGACCACAATAACTGTTCAAAGTTACTGATCAGAAACTTACCTGGCTTGTAAAATCCTCTCTACTGCACCTGGATCCAAACCAAATCGTGGTAACACTCAAAACTACCACGAACAACATGCCAGACATGAAGTTTATGCTTAGGTCGGCCTGATGTCATAGTTCACACGGTGACCATGTTCGTCCAGGGGTGTAGGCATGCGTGTCGACGCGCTCTGAGTGCCGTCGAGCCCTTTGTTCGCGCGTGCTCGCTTCCCTCGCCTGCCCGAGCATGCCAAACCGCACCACCATCTTCGTCTCTAAGCCCTTAAGCTCCCTCTGGCCCTCGCCGATGCCGGAGCTCGCCGCAGCGAGCACAGGCAAGGTCCGGCTAGCCCAACAGTGCGGAGCGCACTGTGCTCGTCGCCTTCCTCTCGACCCTGTGCTCGTCTCCGTTCGCCCATAGTTGCGGCATGACCTGCATCGCCTTCTCCCCCTCTCACTGACGCCGCTCGTCGCCGGGCGCCGTGGACAAGTGTCCACCGGTGGAGCCCGAAACCCCCTCGCTGCTCGCCTATAAATAGGGCCACCCCCAGCCTCCTCGAGCACCATCCAGCACTCCCACACACTCCATGATTGCGTAGGAAGCCGTAGCCCGGCCGGGCAGGCCTCGGGCCGCCTTCCCCGAGCTCAAGCCTCTCCCAGGCTAGGGAAACCCCTCCAGGGCTTCCGCCTCTCTCCGGTGAGGTCGTCTCGCCCGCTTGGATCCCCTGGAGTGGCCTCCATTCGCCGTCTTCCTCAACTCCGGCGACCTCCGCGTTCTGCCTCCGCTTGCGAGCTTGTTTCCAACGCTGTCTGACCACCCCTAGCCACGCTACGGGTACAGGCAGGTGCGCTATCATCCCCTCTCTAAATCCCTCCCTCTCGTTTTGGCCAAGAAGCCCTCGTTGCCGGCGAGAGCTCCGGTGAAGCCACGGCCTTCTCTGTTTCTTTCTCCTCCTTCCCCCACATGACTAGCGGGGCCCGCTAGTCAGCCACTCTATACGTGCCAGAAGCTGTACGAGTGGTGGCGCACTAAGGTTTTACGCCTTCGACGTCACCCCCCTCAGCTGTTTATCTAAATTCAAAATCATTTATATTCCAGAGAACTTCAAACAGTTATAACTCTGCAACCATAAGTCCAAACGAATTGATTCTTTTTCATTGTGTTCTTTGAAAAGAAATCTAGCATCTCACCAAAGATGAGATTTTTCTGAGCTGTTTTGAATTTCTGGTGAATTTCAGAAGTGTTCTTGATATTTGCTTTTTGTGTTTAAATTTATTTTCAGAAGGCAAGGCTTGTCTTGAGCATCACTAGAAGGCTTGTGAACCTCATCTGCACTAAGGCAAGCCACAACAACATTTTGATGGTGTCATTTCAATATTTGTGATTTTCTTACTTGAATGAAATGATTAATCCATGCATTTAAATAATTATTGTGTATTTGTATTCTGATAAATATTTGTTAGTTATTATGCCTGATTTGTAGAATGATTGAAGCTAGTTTAGTGGGTAAAGCAAGTTAAGATTTATTTGTGGTGATGTTAGAAATGATTTTGTTAGGCATGTTAGTAATTGTTTAAAGCTTTGTTCTTGCATACATAATTTGATAAAAATTTGCTAGAAAATATTCTGTTAAATACTTGTTTTGTCATTTTACTTGTCTTACAGAATGTTTGAACCAAACTTAGTTGATAAAGAAATTAAGAGTTGCTGACAGTGAAATCTTTTTGTTAAGCATATGAGAAATTTATCGGAGTTACTTTCTTCTGTGAGAAATTAATAAAACTTGTTGTAGAATATTTTGGTTAAGTTGTGAGTCATTTTGAGCAGTAAAGTAATATGAGTTGTTGATGTTTGTGCTTGATGTGTTTATGGATCATGGTTTCACTGAATATAACTCAACTTGAATATACCGTTGACTGGGTCATGGTTTCGCTGAATCGAGTTTCTTTCCCAGTGCAACCACATTTGCCTTTTTGGGAAGGCCTTGATTTGGTCCATTGACATGGCCTCTGGTCGGTGCCTCCAACTAGGGAAGGTTTTATCGTGCTTACCCTGGCCCGGTAAGCAGGCATAATCTTGTGTGCCCGTTGTTGAGTTTATGGTACCGAGTCCCTAAGTGGGATTGTTTTGGCAACGACGGTGGTCGGGGTGTGTTTGGTAGACACAGGGCCACCCAGGACTAGCCCGTTGGGTATTGGGTAGGAGTGGCCGGGAGAGTGATGTGGCAATGGAAGGGTTTTGTCGAAATGCCGTTGGTCCACCCGAATGGGAGCGCGGGGACATGGGTTCCGTGTTGTGGGTACAGTGTGCTACCTCTGCAGAGTGTATAATCTATCGATAGCCGAGTCCACGGTCACGGACACCTCGTAATAGGTCCCACCATGAGTCAACATTTAAGAAAAAAATGCACCCTAAGCTATGAAATTTGCATTGGTGATGGATGGCAGAAATTCCATCGAGGCATTTGGGATCAGATGATAGTCGTGGTTGTGATCGTCATAAGGATCACGAGTTGTTCTGGTAAAGGACCACGTTGGTGGTTTCTTTGTGTTCCAGGGATGATCACAGTTGGTAAGCTGTCCCGAGGGATGTTCGAGCATGATCACAGCATGTTTGACATATAGTGTTGCATTATTAATAATTGGTTAAATATCATGATATTGTTTGCCATTATGATTATGCCTGTTTTGAGCTTGCAAGTACATTCAATGTACTGACCTGGCATGTCATGCCAGATTTCAGGAAAGTATCGTTGGAGAGGAGCGTTGTTCGGGTCTAGATCGTGTCCACATTGGTGTCCCTCTGATATGGAGCTTCCGCCACGACGTTATTCCGCTGCCACGTAGTTGTTCGGATCGATGCCCCTTTATGTTCACTAAATAATGTACATATTGTTCAGATGCACCGGGTGTGCCGCTTGGCCTCGACAGTTGTTGTAATGTAAACTCTGTTCCGCTAGCATCAATAAAGCGGTCATTTCTATACCAAGTTGTTGTGTGTTGCCAGAAGACATGGTCTCTGGGCTGGCAATGCATGGTAAACTGGCCGTTCTGAGCCGGGGTGCCAAAGTGGAGCTACAGCAAGCGCCTAAGCAAAATATGGTGGGTAACCTATGCAAATAAGAGTCAAATGAGAAGCTACGCAACGGTCGTGAAGCTAGAAATGATAAAGAAGTGATCCTAAAACTACTTACATTCAAGCATAACACAAGACCGTGTTCACTTTCCAGACTCCGCCGAAAAGAGACCATCACGACTACACATGCAGTTGATTCATTTTCATGAAGTCAAGTGTCGAGTTATCTACAATCGGATATTAACAAATTCCCATCTGCCACATAACCGCGGGCACGGCTCTCGAAAGTTTATACCATGCAGGGGTGTCCCAACTTGGCCCATCACAAGCTCTCATGGTCAATGAAGGATATTCCTTCTCCCAGAACAACCTGATCGGACTCGGAATCCCGGTTACAAGACATTTCGACAATGGTAAAATAAGACCAGCAAAGCCGCCCGAATGTGCCGACCAATCCCGATAGGAGCTGCACATATGTCATTCTCAGGGCATACTGGATGAGCAATCCATACAACTAAAATCAGCCCTCAAGTTTCCCGAGGTGGCGCTAGAAAGGGCTCTAGTTTGGACCAACACTTAGAGGAGCACTGGCCGGGGGGGGTTAAAATAAAGATGACCATTGAGTCTGCATAACCCAAGGGAAAAAGGCTTAGGTGGCAAATGTTAAAACCAAGGTTGGGCCTTGATTGACGAGTTTTATTCAAAGCGAACTGTCAAGGGGGTCCCATAACCTCAACCACGTTAGGAACGCAAAATCAAGGAACATAACACGGGTATGACAGAAACTAGTGCGGCAAGAGTGGAACAAAACACCAGGCATAAGGCCGAGCCTTCCACCCTTTACCAATTATATAGATGCATTAATTAAATAAGAGATAATATGATATCCCATCATATCCATGTTCCATCATGGAACAAACTTCAACTTCACCTGCAACTAGGAACGCTATAAGAGGGGCTGAGCAAAAGCGGAAACATAGCCAAACAACGGTTTGCTAGGAAGGTGGGTTAGAGGCATGACATGGCAATATGGGAGGCATGATAAACAAGTGTTAGGTAGTGCGACATAACGATAGAACGAACAACTTGCAAGCAAAGATAGAAGTGATATCGAGGGTATGGTCATCTTGCCTAAGATCCCGCAAGGAAGAAGAACGAATCCAAGAAGTAGACGACCCAACATAGTCGAACGAATCCTCACAACTCCGGAGCGAAACCGAAGCTAACGAGAGAAGCAAACCGGAAAGAAGAAAGCAACATGGTAAACACACAAGCATAAACATGGAATGATGCACAACCAAGGATAATGCATGTATGGTTTAATGATTCATGGCATGGCAAAGTGCAACAAATAACACTACAAATTAAGTGGAGCTCAATATGCAACGAGCTGCATATACCCAACAACTTTAAATGTTATTAAACATGGCAAGAAGTGAGGCAAAAGTAAACTACACATTTTAGGCAATTTTAAGTGAGGCCGGAAACAACAAATAACCATTCCGGTAAATCCCCACATGTCATTTAGCAATTGAAGCAAAAAACAATTTAAACATTCTTGATGTGGTTATCATGATGCGGATGACATTTGCAAGTTCTATGCAATATTTATGAAAATGTTGATAAGAGCATGTTATGAAGCATTTTTCATCGTGGCGGAAACGAAAGGGGTGCCGAGGCAACGAATCCGAAAATGATGCCACGACAACATATCGGTTCCGGTAGCTCATGGAGATACGGGTGCAAAAGGAAATGTGACGGGGGCATGTCATGCAAGGATGGTGGGTGATCTCGGATACCGGGTTCCCATGGATCGACAGCAAAACGAGGAGGAACGTGCAACCACATCTCAGAAACAGTGCAAACACGAGCATCTCATACAGCACACATGCATACGGTCCACGGCATCGTCTCTTGGTTATACCTTCGAAGTGTGCATTTCCGGGGCGGTTCGAGTTTGTCGAGGGAAGTAGAGGAAGTAGTCGATCCACGATGGTAGTAGAAGTAGTGGTTGAGGGAGTCCTGGATTAGGGGGTATCCGGATAGCCGCACTATATCCTTTGGCCGGACTGTTGGACTATGAAGATACAAGATTGAAGACTTCGTCCCATGTCCGGATGGGACTCTCCTTGGCGTGGAAGGCAAGCTTGGCAATACGGTTATGTAGATCTCCTTCCTTGTAACTGACTCTGTGTAACCCTAGCCCCCTCTGGTGTCTATATAAACCGGAGGGTTTTAGTCCGTTGGACAACATACAATCATACCATAGGCTAGCTTCTAGGGTTTAGCCTCTCTGATCTCATGGTAGATTAACTCTTGTAATACTCATATCATCAAGAACAATCAAGCAGGACATAAGGTTTTACCTCCATCAAGAGGGCCCGAACCTGGGTAAACATTGTGTCCCCTGCCTCCTGTTACCATCCGCCTAGACGCACAGTTCGGGACCCCCTACCCGAGATCCACCGGTTTTGACACCGACATTGGTGCTTTCATTGAGAGTTCCTCCGTGTCGTCATCGTTAGGCTTGATGGCTCCTTAGATCATCAATAGCGATGCATTCCAGGGTGAGACTTTTCTCCCCGGACAGATCTTTGTATTCGGCGGCTTCACACTGTGGGCCAACTCGCTTGGCCATCTGGAGCAGATCGAGAGTTACGCCCCTGGCCACCAGGTCAGGGTTGGAAGCTTAAACTACACGGACGACATCTGCGGAGACTTGATCTTCGACGGATTCGAGCCCCTGCCGAGTGTGCCGCACAGTCACGATGAGCATGATTTAGCTCTACCGTCGGACAGTGTTCAGGAGACCGCACCGACAACCGCTCCGACCCTTAATTCGGAGCCAATTGCGCCAGCCATGGACAGGTGGATAGATCCCGCCACGGAGGCCGTATCCTCAGCGGCGATCGAGCCGAGTATCGACCTTACCCTTCACGAGAGCTGTGACGCCGAACTGCCGGATTCTTCCCCGGCCACGGACTCCGAACCTCATGCGCCCATGCCTATCGAATCCGACTGGGCGCCGATCATGGAGTTCACCTCCGTGGATATCTTTCAGCACTCGCCCTTCGGCGACATACTGAACTCATTAAGGTCTCTCTCCTTGTCAGGAGAGTCCTAGCTGAACTATGTCCGGCAGGATTGGGATGCGGATGACGAAGAAATTCACCGCCCACCCACCACCCACTTAGTAGCCACTGTCGATGATTTGACCGACACGCTCAACTTTCACTCCAAAGACATTGATGGTATGGACGACGATGCAGGAGACGAACAGGAACCACTGCCCACAGGGCACTGGACAACCACCTCATCATATGATATATACATGGTGGACACACCCAAAGAAGGCAATGACGATGGGACAGCGGAGGATGACCCCTCCAAGAAGCAACCCAAGCGCCGACGTCAGCGGCGCTGCTCTAAGTCTCGCCAAAGCAAAAGAGGTGATACCGGCACAGGAGATAATAGCACTCCGGACAGTGCCGGAGATGAAAACAATCCCCTCCAGCAAGATTTAGAGCAGGAGGATGGAGAAGCCAGCCCTCCCAAGAGAGCGGCATATGGAGAGGCGGAGGATGATAATTACATGCCTCCCTCCGAAGACGAGGTAAGCCTCGACGGTGACGAATTTGTCATGCCTGAGGATCCCGTCGAGCAAGAGCGCTTCAAGTGCCGGCTTATTGCCACGGCAAATAGACTTAAGAAAAAGCAACAACAGCTTCAAGCTGATCAAGATTTGCTAGCTGACAGATGGACTGAGTCGTCACGGCCGAGGAATATGAACTCGAACGCCCCTCCAAGAGTTACCCAAAGCGCAGGTGCTACCCCGACTGGAGGAGGAAGCATTAAAACCTACATCTCCAGCGTAGGACGCGGCTGATCGGCCACCTCGTGGCCGCGACAGAGAGGCATTTTAGCCAAAAGCTCAGCCCGCACCCCGACGCCACTCAAATAAAAATGTCAAGGCACGGGGAAACACGCTAGACCTGTGAGACGTATTGGAGGACAAAGCAAAACACGCAAGATTGATCTACGAATCACGAGGGTGCGCCACTACACGAGACGATAACCGTCACGCCGGATACAGTAAAAGTAAATCCGGCCGGGCCGAACACAGCGGACAAGACTCATTTGAGCTTCATCGCGACATAGCCAAGTACAGAGGCGCCACACACCCCCTATGCTTCATAGACGAAGTAATGGATCACCAAATGCCAGAGGGTTTCAAACCCATAAATATCTAATCATACGATGGCACAACAGATCCTACGGTATGGATCGAGGACTTCCTCCTGCACATCCACATGGCCTGCGGTGACGATCTACACGCCATCAAATACCTCCCACTCAAACTCAAAGGACCAGCTCGGCACTGGCTCAACAGCCTGCCAGTAGAATCCATTGGCTGTTGGGAGGATCTGGAAGCCGCATTCCTCGACAACTTCCAGGGCACTTATGTGCAACCACCAGATGCCGATGACTTGAGCCACCACTACAAAAAAATACACTTCTGTGATGATACGTGTTTGTCACAGTAGGTCACTTTTTTGACATACATGTACATCCATGACAAATTTATGACAGAATCAAGATAGTCATACCTGTGCTGTCGTAGAAGTGTTCCATGACATTACCAAAATTATCATCACAGAAGTGTCCACTTCCATGACAATAAATTGCGCATCACAGAAGTGCTTTCGTCAAGGGTGACCGACACATCGCATCCACCGTAATAGAACGCCGTTAAGCTATCGGGTCGGGTTTTGGATCCGATAACCCGTTAACACCCCCGACCAATGGGGATTTTCCACGTGTAAAATCATCATTGGCTAGAGGAAACACGTGTCGGCTCATCGTTGGGACAGATGTCATCCACTCACTGGACAAAAGGCGCCTATGATACGTCGACACATGGCACGGCCCAACAGTGGCCCATTCCTGTGAAAAGGCCAGCCCATTTGACTTGTTCAAAAGCTGGCGGGCCGACCCATGGAAAGCCTGTTAACGACCTGTTCGCATATAGCACATTTACAAACCACTAACCCAAGGCCCGTTACGCCCTATCTGAATTAGGCCCAGTAGCGTCATCTGGCCGTCCAATATGATTCCAGCCCGTTTTCACTTCTGGCCCATGTATAGCCCATGACGTCTTTCGGCCCATATGAGGCCCTTTGTAACTCTTGGCCCATTAGCGGCCCGTGGTGAAACTGGCCTGTAATGAACAGTGTATCACTTTATACCCATTAACGGCCCGTTATTCCATTGGGCCGTTTCCAGCCCAAGTTAACTTTCGGCCTTCTAAGGGCCCATTTATTCTTGGGCTCATTTGCAGCATTCGATTACTTACGGCACGTTACTGTCATTTTCTGTTTGTGGGCCAAATTCAGCCCGTCGTTACAGTCGGCTCGTTTGTGGAATGTTAGTCTGTTGGGCCATTTTCATAGCATCACCAAATACGGCCTATTAGTGGCCCGTTATGGTTAGCCCATAAAACGTACGATTTCCATTAAAGGCCCATCTACGGCCCATTAAAGGCCCGTACAAGACCCATAAATGAGCCGGCGGCCCATGGATCCTACGAGACGTACAAGGCCCATGGATCCTACGAGATGTAGAAGGCCCATGGATCCTACGAGACGTAGAAGGCCCATGGATCCGACGGCCCGTGAAGGGCCATGGTCGGGCGAATTGGCCCCCGTTTGAACGATATACCATATTCAAATAATTATCCTACTCAATACTATCACCTCTAAAAATCCTACACTATTACAACAAAGAGATCAAGGCATAGAAAGGTAGAATAATCCTACACTGTACAATAAAGAAATTACAACCGATTATACCCACTAGGCATTATGGTTCGGCACAGGTGATAATAAAGCATACACAAACAGCAAATTACATACACTAGGCAAATACAACTCATACATCATGGACGCGCATCAACTTTAACTCCATTTGAACTATAATCTCTTCAGAAAATAGGATTGGCCGGATTCAGATAGCACATATTTTAGTCTGCAAAATATCCAATTCGTTCATGGTTACCTCAGTGTCTTGTTTCATTTTTTTGACTCCTGCATCTAATACCTGCATGTCCAGTCTCAACTTGTTGATTATACGTTGACAATCATGTACACGTTGTCTTGCCACCTCTATTTGATGCTCGAGAACATTAGCACATTCCAATTCCAATCCATAATCATTCGGTAACGGCCATGCCACACTGCTCGCAGATCTTTGTGTTGATGTCACTTCATCCTGAAATGTTTCTGTAAGTACACATGACTAGGGCAAAAATATAGTTACAACAGTGAAGCGAACAAGACACTATTTTGTACTACATGGCAAAACTGGACTACCAATAATGTTACACGTCACTTTAAAAAAATGTTACACGTCGTGAAGCATAAGAAGGTGATATTTTAAAAATTATAAAAAAGATAGTCTGTGCAGCCTGCATACAGAAATCCCTCTTAGCTCACCAGAGGAGCATGATGTTGAGGCCCAATCGAAAACACAGACAAGTTACAAATTTAGACAGCACGTTGCGTATAAGTAAGCAAGCAGTTGGCCATTCTGTGCCTCAATTAAAGTCTTAGGGAGCATAATGAACAACAGAGGGTTTCCACTACAAGAAATATGCCAACTTGTGACCTTGACTATTGGTCACTGAAAGGTCATTGTTTTTCATTTGCGACCTTTTTTGACCAAAAACAGAAGGTCAAAAGCTGGCGGTCGTAAACTGAAATTAACGACCTTCGCTGTGAGAAGGTCGTGAACGTTTATGACCAAAATATGCCTACTATTTTGTTTTGGTCACTAGCAGCCTCCCCAGGCCACGTAGGCATCCTACATGGCAATCTGATGTGGCACAAGAATCAACCCAGTCCAATTCGGTGTTTATATGGGCCGAGCCCATTAATTCAGCCTTTCTATATATTTTTTCGTGTCAATTTTTGGTCGATTTCATGGGCCTAGCCCAACATTATAGCATTTTTATCTTTGGGCCATAGCCTTTGTTTCTCTTTTTTAATGCATGCCAATTGTCAAATTCTGGTAAGTGGGTCCCAAATGTGACGTTCTAGTTTGTGGGACCCTACTGTCAAGGTCATGTTCTTTCATATTTCAATATGCAAATACAGAAAACAGACACAATATTTGAAATAACAGCAGGAAGCAATCTGCTACATCATATAACATACATAAAAATGTGATCAGCATCAAGTTTACAATTAGATAACACACATACACCAAGTATCCCAAGTCTATCACAGGAGCCCTACAAGTTCTGCTACATCATATAACACACAAATAGGATCAGCTCCCAGAACTAGCACACGTACAAGTTCTGCTATAAGGAGTTCGTTACTCCCAAAACTAGCTCAATGAGGTAAAACTATGCTTCATCCATCTTATTTGTCTTCAATGAAATGCCAGCATCTGCACATTGTAGAACAAAATGTTTAGGGACAGAATAAAAGTAAATCAAATAGCAAAGTATCAAAAAAAACAAAGTATTAAAACTGTAGTAATTTACTCGTAGTTGGCAGGTACACAATACCATGGTTTTAATATAAAATACAGAGCAAGTGTTTGGCTACAACATAGAATGATGTAAAATTTGTTTTAGAATCCAGGCATGTCAAATTTTAAGCACCAGCAGAATAGATCTAACAAACCAGACCATGATCATCTTGCGCATCAGGATTTATGGTTCTAGCCAAACAGTAAAGAGATGAACATACACGCATCAAGCATACCAGCTACTACATCACCATTCTCGTGACCACATACATCACCATTCACTAATAATTCCCATTGGGAGATCAAACTATGCATCCAACAAGCTACAACAACAGGGAATGCAGAAAAATTTATGACCCGAGATGACGAATCAACTGGGTACATCTCAGTTTGAACAACCACGGCGAGACAACAACCGCATACTAATGCGGCGAATCAAATCTGCACGCAGGAGCAGCGCCGTTCGTGGCATCCACATGAGGTCGCGCAACATCAAGAACATGGCGCATGACAGAAACAGACCTAGAGATCTAGGACGGAGGGAGGGGGAGCTTACACTTGTGGATGCAGCCGGGTAGAGGTGGAAGCTGCGGCGGCCACAACGGATGCAGAATTGAAGAGGGTCCTCATGTAGCAGTAGCAGCAGCAGCATGAAGAATTGAAGACCGACCAACAGAGCCTGCAATGCAAACAGAGAGGCATGAGGAAACTGAATCCAATCACATCAAATCAAATCGAGCTGCTGCACCTTGACCTTGAGGAAAACAAACCTCATCTCATGTCATCTCAGGGAAGAATAAGAAGAAAAATATATGGCTGCTGCTCCATGACCATGACCTCGAATTATTGCTGCTGCATCAGATCGAGGAAGAAGAAGACCTGCAAAAAAGCAATAACTAGCAATGCACAAGCATGAATTCATGGAAGGACGGATGCAAGGCCAAACATCCAGCATACTGTTTCTTAATGCCCCAACTACTTAAAAAACCATGGTAGTTCTAACCATATTAAATTAAAGGACAAAGTGAAGTCATGATATTGAGAGTTCCATCTTATAAAGCTTTCTGTTTAGCATATCCTAAATCACAGTCTATCTACCAATATATGAACTCTTTAGTTTTCAGAACCGAGGCTCACATATTTGGGCTGATTTGTACACTGTATTTTCAGTATTTTTTTACTTGAGACAAACTAAATGCTAACATCAGTGACAACAAGACTTGAACAGAAATAGCTATTGAAGAAACACGTTTATAAGATAGAATGAAAATGATTTACACCACAACATATAGTTCACATGTACTGGAGCTAGAGACTACAGAACACACATAATCACACATATGCAAATAGGGTACTACTCCATGGTTCAGGTTACACTAATAAACAAAATTATACAAGCGACAAGACTAGTATCACAGATCTACAGAGTAGTACTAAACAACTAAAAATAAGTAGTAGAAGTAACTAGTACAGGGAGCAAGTACTCCTTTCATTTACTTTAAACTGAGACAACTAAAAAGGAGTACTCCTTTCATTTAATTTACTTTAAACTGAGATGAGACTACTAAAAAGGAGTACCCCTCTCTTGCGAAGTTGATGTAAATGAAATCCAGGAGTATGTGAGAATATGGCCATCTTTATTTCTTTTTGTAAGCTTTATCTTCAGTGCCCTGTAATCACCAAAAGGCAATATCAGAAATTATCTGGTAGGCTAATAATATCAGAAAGCTTGGCAGCGACTGCACATTCCTGTAGTGTTCGGTCTTCCAGGCCTTCTTGTTGTCGCTGATACTGCATGAACATTAAGTAACAAACTGATCAGCATATAGAGAGTATAAATTTGACCTTGTAAATGAAATGTTCTGACATCAAATAGCTCCATTCTACAACTACACAGACCCTGGACTAACAGTCTTAAACACAACACTGTCCAGATTAAACAAAACCAGCGCCAGTCTACACTATTATGGTCTCGAGCTCATTGATAAATCACTATCCACACATGAGCCAAAGACATGCACATCTCGGACCAGAGGAAACTAAAGTTCAACATAAGCTCATCAGTTAAGCACTTGAGCCAAAAAAAGAAACGTTGAAGCCGTCAGACCAAAATACTAAAAAAACTGCATGTTTAATCAGCTAAGCGTACAACAGGTTCAGGAGAAGCACATGACACCACAACAAGCACATCTACAGGCAGTAGCTATTGGATATGATGCTCTAGGCCGGCACCATCGCACAAACATTAGCAGCAGCTTAGCATATATAGCAGGAGCGGTGTCTGCTGACCTACTGTCGATCCTCGTCGCGCTTGTCCAACCACATCTCCTAACTCCGGTCAACGCTCCACCCTCGCGTCCGGGGTACCTGCAGAGAGACACAAAAATTAAGAGAAAAATCTGGAGGGGGTAGGGGAGAGGCATGAGGGGGAGGCTCACCATGGTCGGGATCTCGGGAGGACGGCGCCGCGGCGGCCGCAGAGGGGAAGGTTGCGCCGGTGGTGGAGCCACAGCGAGGCAGAGCCAAAGCAGTGGCAGTGCATCAACACCCACCTCGCCACGCTGCGCAGCTTCCTCCCGTCGGCCTCCCAGGTGAGCTCAGCGAGGTGGTGAGGCACGTGCGGGTGCTGTGGGAAGATGCGGACGGCTGCATGGTGGCGGACGTGGCCGTGCCAGGGGAGAGCGACGAGGTGGGCATGAAGGAGGAGCGCTGGGATGCCAAGCGCGTCAGGGCGTCGGTGTGTTGCGCCGACCGCCCGAGGCTCATGTCTAAGTTGGGGCGCGCCGTGCACTCCGTCAGCGCTAGGGCGGTCCGCGCAGATATCGCCACCATCGGCGGGAGGACGCGGACGAGGTGGGCGTGGAGGAGGAGGAGCGAAGCGACCGGAGCAGCCGACGGCTACCAGATCGGGGGATGGTAAGGCGGAAATCCTAACCCTAGCAGAGAAGGAGGAGGGGGGATGCCATGGTCGCGCCATGAAGACGAGATGAGGGGTGTGACGGGGACGAGGTCGTCGGTGGGTGGGGGCAGCGGTGGTGGATGGGGTTGGTGGGGGCAGCGGTGGTGGATCGGGATGGTGGCGGCGGTGGTGGATGGGGATGGCGGAGACGAGGGAGAGTAGGCGGGGCGGCCTCGATCCGATCTCGAGAAAGAAAGGGTGGGTGGGTGGGTGGGTGGATTAGGGTTTTGGTATTTCAGAAGATCCACCGTTGGATGGGTGTGTGGTGGACGGCTTAGATCGTGTCCAGCTTGGTGATCCGCGTGGAGGTGGTTCCTCGCTTCTCATTGGCCGACTGTCTCGCCCTCGAATATCCAAAATTTGGACTCAAAAATCTCCGGGTTTTTTAAATGCCTACAAATCTGTGTTGCAAATTTGGATCACGCCATTTTCCAAAAGGCGGCTGATAGGTGCCGGTCAATCGGCCTAAATTTCGGCCGATCGCCTCATGACCCTATGATTTTTTCATCTCTAACCATTTGATTCACCTCCCATGTTATACTTTCTTCCCCATCTTCCTTATTCTCCCTTAGATAGAACACATCGTTGACCCTCCCATCGTTGCGCTGTCGCGCACAACCGTAGTTTACCGCCTCACCTTCGGCATCACCCCTACGTGCTTTAGTTGTAGCATTCGCCAGTTCTAGCACCTCCTCGAGATGAAAAACCTTTGCATTGTGTCATCGTATGTGACAAGGAAGAAACGGTGCGTATAGGAATGACAAACAATGTTGCCTAAGGAAGTTTTCATTTTCTTTTGACGAAAAAATCATTTTCCATTTTTTGAGTGCCCAAAATGAGTTCTTTTGTGAAGAATCAACCAAATAATTGTTGTAAAATTGGACCAAATCAATTTTCTAAAATATTAGGACATATTTAATGCACAATTAACCAAATGGTTGGGTGTCCAAAGCTTTGGTCCACCTCTCGTGAAAAAGTTAAATTTCTGTCAATTCAGTTGGAAGCGGGTCAAATTTAAACTGCAGCTGCCTCATAGTTTGCTCTTTATTTTTCCCAAAAATCATTTTAGGTACAAAAGTATCTATTTAATTAGAAAAACACCAAAAGTTTTCCAAGATTCAACCACTAGCTAGGAACGGTCATGCCCGCCATTTTGACGCATTTTGAAAAGGGCATAAAAAATTCAAAAAAAAAACAAAAAATTGGAAAATCTTCGCATTGTGTCGTTATATGTGATCAAGTTACCAAGAAAAATAATAAACATGTTATACGGCAATTATTTTAAAAAAGTGTTCTCAGAAATGAGCTATCATGTGTGAAGATTCATGGCTTTCAAGCCAAATGATCGATCTTATGGCCATATTCATGGCATAGTTTGTTCAAATGAACTCATATCGTGCACAAGGGTGCATCTTGGAATGACAAACAATGTTGCCTAAGGAAGTTTTCATTTTCTTGGCACGGAAAATTCATTTTCCATTTTTTCGAGTGCCCAAAATGAGTTTTTTTTGTGAAAGACCTACCATATATTTGTTGCAAAATTGGACCTGATCAATTTTATAAAATACTAGGCCATATTTAATGCACAATTGACAAAATAGTTGGGTGTCAAAAGTTTTGATCCCCTGGTGAAAAAGACAAATTCCCGCTGATTCGCTACGAAGCGGGTCAAATTTGAACTCTAGCTACCTCGTAGTTTGCTCTTTATTTTTTCCAAAAATAATTTCTACGTACATAAGTATCTATTTAATCATAGAAACACCAAAAAATTCCAAGATTCAACCACTAGCTAGGAATGGTCATTCCCGCTGTTTTGACCGCATTTTGAAACGGGCATAAAAAATTCAAAAACAATCAAATAATTGGGAAACCTTCGCATTGTGTCATTATATGTGGTTTCCCAGGAAAAATAACAAACTTGCAATACGGTAATTATTTTAAAAAAGTGTTCTGAGAAATGAGCTATCATGTGTGGCTATCAAGCCAAATGATCAATCTTATGGCCACATTCTTGGCATAGTTTGTTCAAATGATCTCATATTGTGCAAAAGGGTGCATCTTGGCAAACAATGTTTCCTAAGGAAGTTTTCATTTTCTGTGCACGAAAATACCATTTTCGATTTTTCGATTGCCCCAAATGAGGTTTTTCTGTGAAGGACCTACCAAATAATTGTTGCAAAATTGGACCAAATCATTTTTCTAAAATACTAGGCCATATTTAATGCACAATTGACCAAATGGTTGGGTGTAAAAAGTTTTGATCCACATCTCGTGAAAAAGACAATTTTTTGTCTATTCAGCTAGAAGCGGGTCAAATTTGAACTATAGCTGCCTTGTAGTTTGCTCTTTATTTTTTCCAAAAATCATTTCTAGGTACATAAGTATCTATTTAATCATAGAAACATAAAACAATTCCAAGATTCAACCACTAGCTAGGAACGGTCATTCCCGCCGTTTTAACCGCATTTTGAAACGAGCATAAAAAATTCGAAAAAAATCAAATAATTGGGAAACCTTCGCATTGTGTCATTATATGTGGCCAAGTTCCCAGGAAAAATAACAAACTTGCAATACGGCAATTATTTTAAAAAAGTGTTCTCAGAAATGAGCTATCATACGTGAAGATTCATGGCTTTCAAGCCAAATGATCAATCTTATGCCCACATTCTTGGCATAGTTTGTTCAAATGATCTCATATTATGCACAAGGGTGCATCTTGGAATTCCAAACAATGTTGCCTAAGAAAGTTTTCATTTTCTTTGCAATGAAAATACATTTTCCATTTTCCGAGTGCCCGAAATGAGTTTTTTTTGTGAAGGACCTACCATATATTTGTTGCAAAATTGGACCAAATCAATTTTCTAAAATACTAGGCCATATTTAATGCACAATTGACAAAATGGTTTGGTGTCAAAAGTTTTGATCCACCTATGGTGAAAAAGACACATTCCCGCCGATTCAGTAGGAAGCGGGTCAAATTTGAACTGCAGCTGCCTCATAGTTTACTATTTATTTTTTCCAAAAATCATTTATAGTTACATAAGTACCTATTTAATAATAAATACATAGTTTGGTGGAGATACGTCGAGGTTTGGGCGGTGGCCGAGGCCCCCAACTCTAGAGCACGTAAACTCGCATGCCCGCCGCGCGGTCACCGTGTGACCGTGGCGTTGCCATGTGTTCTGGGCAGCCTAGGCATGTCTAGTGGGTTGGGAACTCCCGGGTAGGTGCTAGAAAGAAAATTACAACATAAGATTCTCATGAGGAGACCGATCGATGCTCAAACATGAATTAGTAGCCAAGTGTTTGATTAGCGGTACGGAAAATGTACATGGCTAATAGGCGTGAGTTTTAGCTGAGGATGATCAGTTACTAAGAAGACTGTCTTCACAAATTTTCAGCTCAAAAGGAGGAGCCTAGGTGGTACTTGCTTTGCAAACTACCACACTGGACATAAATACGAATGTTGAAGCTCGGCTCAAAATAATGAATGGATTGAGATGGCATTTGGTGGAGGATGGTTATTTGGGCATAGGAAAGCACTGTAGAAAATGGATACTATTTGGACATGCCAAAGTGGTACTTCCTTCACAAACTGTTGTTCTGAACAGAATAGGAAAATGAATATTTTTTGAACTAGGCAAGGAAGGTTTTTACATATTTGACGAAGATATGACCCAAAGAATTTATGATATTTTTTTGGGAATTTTGGGAATGACAGAAACATAGGTTGCTTCACAACTTGGGGCAAAAACTGCCACATGGACATGACACATAGGCAAAGCTGATGAGGTGGCGCCTAGTCATAGCAACCCACCACAATTTACAAGGCTATGACCATCTATATTGGTCGTTAACAACTAGAAATAAGGCAGCGGACTAGCGCTATTTGCTTTATGACCATTTCATGTAAGGAAATTACGACCTTTCTAACCAAAATGGTCACAATGGTTTAGGGTTTGGAGCCCCCCGAACAGCTTTTGACCAATTGGTCTGAAATGGTCATAGATCTATGACCATTTCTTCCAGGGTCACTGACAGAAGGTCACTAGTTGACATATTTCTTGTAGTGTTCATACAAACATACTACAGCAGGAAAAACTATGCAATCATTAGCGTAGTTTAAACTAGATTGTGAGCCTCATGCAATAATAGTTGGTTAAAACACTTCAAAGCTTCAGGCACACTTCGGCAGAGTAATTAAATGGTAAGGCCTTTAATTATGTCAACTAATAGTGATACAAGTACCGAACATCACGCATGATTATTTGGGCATCTCATTAACTGAGGACAAATAAAGCAATTGAAAAGAGAAAATTAACTATGCCTGAAACAAACAAGGAATTGAACTGTTGAGTTGCATACAGTGACTTACCTTAGCAGGTTGAAGAGGCTCAACGCAGCTCCTACTTCTCTTGCAAGACTCCTTCCTAACATCTTGTACATGGAAATCCTCAATCTTATCTTCATTGCACCCCCTCTGCAAGGTGACACAAACTAGTTACTCGTCTCCTTGGAAGATAAATATGCATATTTTCCATTCTGTGAACACAAAAGGATGAGATTATAACAAAACAACACCACATGATTATGTCAACTAGTTACTCGTCTCCTTGGAAGATTAATATGCATACTTTCCTAACATACTTGCCTACTGTAGTGTACAGCCAAACCTTTATGTCACCTATGAGTTAGACAAGGCCCCACTACAGTAGCCCTTAGTGTTTAAATCGTTGACAAGCTCTGTTGGAGTGTTAGGTCAAGAATAGCAAGTAATCAAAGCAAATAGTCCTAGTATGGCTGGCTGATGCAAACAAGCAATTGAACAGACGTGTGAGCAAATCTTACATATCAAGAAAAGAAGCAAAGAAGGAGGCTTAAAGACCATCACTTGACTGACCAGATTTAAGGGGCATTTAAACATCATGTGCAACGTATGAACTAACATAAACATTGCATATTCCAGATTCTACAATGAAATGCACATGTATTAGGTTATGTCATGTATGATGATGCCTAAATGTACAGATAGCAGGCAGGAGTGATTCATCATTGCACGCACAATTGAATTGCAGGTTAAGGGCCAGTTTGATTCTGCCTTTTCAGGGCATATTGTCAAAATAAGCCATAAAAGATGTAAAGAAGTCATTTTTGAGTTATGGGCTTGGGCTTAACTAATTTCGCTTTGGAGGGGGGTGTTTCAGGTAGAACCTCACTAAAAATTGAAGGGAAGGGGAATAGTGAAATGACTCTGTTGTCTGCCTATATTACACTCAAAATGCAATTGCTGACGCCCGTGTCACACTTGACCCTCAAGTAAAAACAAACACGCAAGCATTCATTGCCCTACCCGCTTGCATCTCCTCTCCCCTTTCCCTCTAACTCGATCCCCTGCCTGCAGCACTAGGGTTCCTCCAGCGAGCCGTCGCCACTGGTGCACTACATCTTGTACTTTTTCATTGTGTAACCCTATCTACAAGTTGACGCGGCTAATTTCAGACATCTCTACATGATACTACATTGCATATCCCTTGCGCATATTTAAACCACCAATTAACGATTGTGTGCATACCATAAACTAGACATGACTCTGTATGCTGGACTAGCAGGCACTCTAAGGGAGCCTAATGTAGTGCACTGGAATTCCTACATGCCACCTATGATTTTGTGTAATGTACTGCCCCTGTTCCTAAATATATGTCTTTGTAGAGATTCCAGTATGGACCACATACAGATGTATATAGATGCATTTTCGAGTGTAGATTCACTCATTTTGCTCCGTATGTAGCCTATAGTGGAATCTCTAGAAAGACTTATATTTAGGAACGGAGGTACGAGGTAGTATCATGTATGACATCTACATATCTAATTTAGCAGCCAGTAGTAGAAATCATTGTCCGCACAAAGGGATTACTGATCGAAAATCCTAGCAAAGCACGCTGGCAGGCACAGAATAATGCAAGAGAGAGAGACGCGCTTACAAGATCATAGCAATGCCTCAGTCCAGGATCTTGGTTGGCCAAGCTGTTAGATCCAGAAGAAACATCTTCCTTGTAGTTTTTTTGCCAGCTACATAACAGGTAACAGCGACCGGTTAGTATATTTGAAGTACATCGGGCAGGTGATGCTGGACGGGTTTAAAGGTGACAAGTACCTAGGCCGTGGCGGGTGCTTGGCATCTCTCCAGACTGAGGGAATCAGGTTAGAAACGTCAAGGGTGATGACGCTGCGCTGGCTGTCGGGGTCCGGTAAGGAGATCTAGAACTGTCAAGTAGGGTGTTTGTGGAGCGGCTCCGGTAGGGTGGACAACGGTGTGGGTGAAGCGGATCTATGGCCGTGGATGAGGGCGTAGGAGAAGCTGCTTCGGTGGTTGGGTTAAGGATGGTGTCGACGATGCGGATCTGCGGCCGTGGACGGGGCGTCAGAAGCTGCTCTAGTGGTTGGGTTAAGGGTGGTGTCGATGATGCGGATCTGCGGCCGTGCATGGGGCATCAGAAGCTGCTCCGGTAGGTTGGATGAGGGTGCGAGGAAGCGGATCTGAGGCCGTGGACTTGTGAGTTGGCAAAGCGGCCCCGGTAGGGTTGAGAATGGTATAAGCGAAGCTACTCCGGTAGGGTTGAGGAAGGTGTCGGCGAAGCAGCTCCGGTAGGGTTGAGGAAGGTGTCGGTGAAGAGGATCAGAGGCCGTCGACGGGGGCGTCGGTGGGGCGGCTCTGGGGGTGTGGACGAAGCGTCTCCGGTGGGGAGTACGAATGAGCCGCTGCAGATGCGCGGCGGTTGACGAGAGTACCGGCGAAGCAGATTCGGCGCTGTGGACAAGGCCGGCACTGAATGGGCTATGGTACAGTGGTGGATGAGCAGTCTACTTATTTCTAGGGGAGGTGGGAGGGGTAGATGCGGCCGTAGAAGCAGATCCGGCGAGGTGGACGCCGCTGGCAGCGAATGGGCTATGGTACGCCGGTGGATGAGCAGTCTAGGGTCTCGAGAGGGGAGGGGAGAAAGGGCGATGAAGTACGGACGACGTGATGTAAGATGCTCTGGTGCTGTGGAGTTAGTCATTTTTGTGGGAGGGGGAGAGGAAATGGTGGTGCCATGAGTGGGGGAACCGGAAGTTACCAAAGCATCCCCGACCTATCATGTAGATGAGGGCGGTATGGTAACTGTCGGTCTCCGTGTACCAAGGACAAAAGGGGGATTTCGCATGCTAAAGACTAAGATGGCGGAAATTTTAGAAGGAGGCGGGAGATTTTGCCGCCCGCGGGATCGTTCGTATCCAGTTTCAACTAATTTTGGACCGTGCTAGCAGGAAGGTCATGCTAGACTATGTACACGGGGCACGCGTCAGCAGTTAATAATTGGTGTGAAGTCCACCCCAGAAAAAATAAAATAACTCGGGATGATGCGCCGATAACTTGGACGTTCACACGGGCGCGGCCAATCGTACGGGTGTAGTGGCGCGTTCACAAAAAAGGATCAAACGCTCAGCCTATGTATTTCTCATTTAAATAGATAATTTAGTGCCATTGGTTATTTACTTTAAACATAATGCATTGACGTGTTAGTGTAGAGGCGCACAAAAAGAAATGGATATTGTAGTCAGCTACTTAAAAGTGTTACCTCATATGATTACATAACCTCCATTTCATAAATTGCGTACCCGTTGAATTCATATATGAATATTACATATATTACTTCAAAATAGAAACTTAAATCATCCAAGACTAATGAATTTGAATGCGAGAGTAACAATGGTGCATGTTCATGATAGCTACATTGGTTGTTTGAAGAAACATCACTGTAACTTTGGCATGCACAACTAAAAAGGCTTATTTAAATAGAAAAAATGTGATATGTGAGTGTCCAATCTTTATAGCGTTGAATCGATATTGTACCTTTGGCCACGATACGAAGTAGATATTGACTTATGTTCAAGAGATGCACGTCCACGATCGCTAGATAGTGATACGTGAATGAATTCTGCAATCTCTCTCACACGCATACATATCTCATTTCCATGTGGGCATCGGAATCACACACGCGCACTTCGTGTATTTCTCTCCCTCCGTCAGGATTAAATTTGTATTTCTACCCCGTCCTACAAGTCTCTCACACAGAAACACACATGCTCTCTATGTCTAACACGCCCACCCCTTTAATTCCGCCCACCCACAGCCACTAATGTCTCTCACACATATGCTATCTACCTATCCCTTAATATAGCTAGATATGTGTCACACAAACTCCTTCTCCCTTCTAGCAAGATGCCCATGCGTTGCACGGAACATCAAGATGCATTTGTATGAGAAGTTTATCTTGTGGGAGAAAAGGATGAACGAGGGAATGCCTTATTTGCCAATGCGGAGAGGGGTGTGGGTATATTTTTGCAAAACTGCCATGGTTTCCTTCCTGTCCGTTGGATATAAATTGGATGGCCTATATTGCAGGATGGCAGGAACACCATCATCACCAACTCTACTTTTTATAAGAGTAGAGATATGTGAGTGTCACTGCCCCCCCCCCACACACACACCCACACTTCCCAACACCGAAGGAGTAGGGTGACACCTCGATCTTGATACTAATCTATCGACTGGCTTCTCTCTGGAACATACACACACACTACCCGGCACCGAAGGAGTAGGGTGGCACATCGATCTTGATAATAATCTATCTACTCCTCTTTCAAACACACACACACACACACACACACTCGCTAGTTGTGCCTCTGTGCCTACCGCGCACACTCTCGATACGTCTTTCTCTCCCTCCCCCCCCCCCCAACAATGACAGCAGAAGGGTGACAACTCGATCTGATCATAATCTGTCAATTGGTTTCTCTCTCAAACATTGTGTCTCGGTGCCTCGCTCGGTAGCCCCCTCGATATGTAGACTTCTCTCACGCGCGCACAGCTATAGTGACGATGACGCTGAACCCAGTGTGCCTTGTTTTTACTGGCCTCATGTGATAGTTTTCACCCTGTTTTCTGTTAATAAACAAGGCAACTGTCACAGCCCTAGCTTCAGCCTTATTGTGGTCTACTCTTGGTTGTTGCATCATGTTTAAATCTTCTTAAACCTGAAATGGGGATGTCCAAATCCTAGCACCAAATGAAATGCAACTAGGATCAAAATAAAAATATTTTCAATGAACCCAAAATGCCCTTCATAAGTGCCCATCATTTTTGAATTGGTCTAGAACCTCTTCCAAAAAATGATGCACATATTTCTAGGCCATTCTGGATTTTTGAATTAACTCATATTGTATTTGAATTGGGGCATCTAAATACTATAAATATTTTTAAATGCTCCAACAATTTTGGAATTAGTTGAGGGCCTCTGGAATAATTCATTTAGTGCCCATAACTATTTTCAGAAGTTTTAAAAGGGATTTGGTTTGAAAACCAAATTTAAACAAATTTGCATAAATAGAAAAACAGAACAAAAATAGAAATAAAATAGAGAAAGGAGAAACGTACCTGGCGGCCTGCTACTGTAGTCAGCCCAGCTTCTGAGCAGCCCAATAGAGCCCACCTGGCAGTCCAGCTACCTGGCCTGGCACTGTTGGCCCAGCCCACCAGCGCCACCGTCCTCAAGCTCCTGCTAGGAGGACGCCGAGCGCGTGCTAGCCACGCGCGCGTGCGCCACCTCCTGCCAGCCTGTCTGCGTCCCCGACGTCCTGCACGTCGCCATGCGATCCCCCTCGACCCCCTCTCACTTCCCCTCTCTCCCTGGACCTCCTCCCCTCCTCTGTCTCTCGGCCCCAAGCGAGACCGAGAACCGCCATCGCCGCCGTTCGCCGTAGCCGCAGCCTCCACCTCCCCTTTGCCTTCCCACCTTGCCCGAGAGCTCCGCCTCATCTCCATCGTCCTCTACACCGAGTCAACCGTCCCGGGGTGCACTGCAGCATCGTCCTCGATGTCGTCTTCAACCTTCGGATACCGGAGATCGTCACCGCCGTATGCCGTCGTCAGGCCTTCCCCGTCGCCGTTGGGACCTTCTACGGCTTCGCTGTGAGCTCCTAAGCTGTCCCTCTGTCTCCCTGTGCTCGATTTCACCACGTAACTATCGTTTCTGTCGAACCCAAGAATCCATTGCCGCCGGCCGTGTCGCCGCCATGGCTAGAGCTCATGCGCTCGTGCCCGAGCACGCTACCATGCCCAGCATGTCCCTAGCAACCTGCTGACACCACCATCCCGCCCAGAGATGCCCAGTAGCGCCAAACTGAGCACGCCCGTAGCTCCGGCCACCGACCTTGTGGTCACCAGCGTTGATTTAGGCAGCCTTGTGATGTGCCACTTGCACCACCCGACGCGCCTCGACGCGCTGCTTCCGTAGAGCCCAGCCGCGCAAGCTCTCGTCGCCGGAGATGGCCGGACGAGGAGCGTCGCCGCGTCCTGCTTAGCATTGGCAGCTAATCACCGTTTAGCTTACGTGGCTGGTTTAGATTAGGTGTTAACTAACCCCCACAGCCGCTGACATGTGGGCGCAGCGCCGCAGTAATTTTAGTTAGTGCTAAAACTAACATTTTAACCCTGTATCACTGACACGCGGGACCCACTGGTCAGTTTGACCTAGGCTGCCCGTTGACTCGCTTACATCATGTTGATGTAGTGCTGACGCAGTAATTCATTTTCTGGAATTAGTTTAATTCTAAATAATTAGAAATTCCAAAAAATGTTTAAAACTTGTAAAGATCATAGAAATTAATCTATAACTCCAAATACAAAGATTTATATATGAAAAATGATCAGAAAAATCCAATCTATCCATCTGTACTGGTTTCATGCATGTTTAAGCAACTTAACCTTGCTGTTTAGTGCAAAACATGATAAGGCACTATTTAAATTCATAGTTTGAGTTTGAAGTTGAACCTTTGGTTCAAATGACTCGAACCACCCCGGTTATAGTTGCATTAGGCCAACACACTCATTTTGCCATGTCTTGATCATGCATCATATTGTTCATTGCATTGATTGTGTCTTTTCCTGTTTGCCAATATTTGTCCCCTCTCGATAGACGTGGTTTTGACGATGTGATCAATGACACCGATGAAGAGCTATACTATCTTCAGAAGTTCCAGGCAAGCAAAACCCCCTTGTTCATTCCGATACAATCCCACTCTCTCGCTCCTGCTCTCTTTTACTGCATTAGGACAACAACATTTCAACTGTTACATGCCGCGGTAGCTGAACCCCTTTTCCTCTGCATGACCTGTCATTGCCACAGTAAATAGATGAAACCCACTAGCATGAGTAGGAGTTGTTTGAGCCCTGATGTGCCTACTCATTCATGCTTGTTTGTCATGCCTGCTACTGCTTACGGTTGAGTTAGGTCTGATTCATCGGGGATGAATTGGAATGGTGTTGAACATGTCCTACTATGTGTGAGCTAAATGTGTGAACACGATTTGGTAAAGGTAGCGGTGAGAGGCCATGTAGGAGTACATGGTGGGTTGTCTCATTGCAGCCGTCCTCAGGAACTGAGTTCTGTGTTTGGTGATCCATGAACAGTTACTACCACACATTGGAATGCTTAAGTGCCCCTCTCGACTTATTAATCAACCTGATCTCTGTCCAGGAGTTGCAACTAGTTTCTGGTGTTTGTAGGTAGTGTTAGTAGTCTACCAAGTGGCACCCCATACAGGTGGGCTTGGGACAGACTAGGCACAGTGGCACGGTGTACCAAGTGGCACCCGGATGGTGGGCTTGGGAACCCTGCTCACATCATTTGGGGCCTTGAGAGACAACCCGGCCGGATCTCCTTGCAGATGGAATCCGAATAGGCGATAAACCTGGACTAGAGACTTGTTGGTTAGTTAGGTCGTGGCCAACTCCCTCGCCAGGCTTCCGCTTGAAGGTTGCCGAGATACACGATGTGTACATGGTGGTAAGTGGCGAGAGCGTGTGTGAAGAAGTACACCCCTGCAAGGTTATCATTATCTACTCGAATAGCTGGATTCCTCGGATATGGAAACTTGGACCCTTTGCATAGTTCATAGACAAGTGAAAGTGGATACTCTAAAATGCGTAAGATAAGCGTGAGTGCTATGGATGGCGCTCTCGTAAGCTAACGGGAGTGGATTCATAGTGGTGTATTGGTATGGTGAATTTGTGGACTCGTGTGCACCACCTCAAAAGAGTTGCTTGCAGTCGTAGTTCAGGTTAGCCACTGAGTCAAAGCTGGCTTGCTGCAGTTAAACTCCACTACCCCTTTGTTGATACCGATGCATATGTAGTTAGTTCTGATGTAAGTCTTGCTGAGTACTTTTGTACTCACATTTGCTTAATTTATGTTTTTTGCAGAGAGACTTCAGCCTCGCTAGTAGTTCCGCGTGGACTTCGACGTTTAGCTTGTTACCTAAGCTGCGATCTTGTACCCTTGGGAGGGTCTTGTAGATAGTCAGGCTTCTGAGCCTTCTTCATTTGTAGTTGTCTGTACTCAGACAAGTTAAGCTTCCGCATGTGCTTTGACTTGTATGCTCTGAATGTTGGGTCATGAGACCCATGTTTGTAATATCTCGCTCCTCAGAGCCTAATGAATAAATACTTGAGACGTAGAGTTATGTTGTGATGACATGTTGTATTTACACATATCGAGCATATTGTGTGTATGATTGAAATGCTTGGTATGTGTGGGATCCGACAACCTAGTTGTTTATCCTTTGTAGCCTCCCTTACGGGGAAATGTAGTCCGGTGCTTCCATGAGACATAGTAGTCCGCTACAGCCCGGTTCACCGGAGTCTTGCTAGCCCAGCACTACTGCTCCGGAGCACTTGACTGGCTGGCATGTGATTCACTTTGTTCCTGTGTCTGTCCCTTCGGGGAAATGTCATGCGGTGACATCCGGAGTCCTGCCTAGCCTGCTACATCCCGGGTTCCCGGAGTCCTGTTAGCCCAGTGCTACAGCCCGGATTCACACGCTACTGACCGACATGCTCGATGTGATTCATGTATGCTTGTCCCCATAGGTTAGTGCTGCTTTGGGTTCACGACTAGCCATGTCGGCCCGGGTTCTCTGTCATATGGATGCTAGCGACACTATCATATAGTGAGCCAAAAGGTGCCAACGGTCCCGGACCATGGTAAGGCGACACCCGTGGGATTACCGTGCGTGAGGCCACAAAGTGATATGAGGTGTTACCGGCTAGATCGATGTGACTTGGAATCGGGGTCCTGACACCTTTGGTATCAGAGCCTGACTGTCTGTTGGATTACCAAGCCAAGCTGGTCGAAGTCGTGTCTAGAAATGCTTTAGTTATATAAGGGAATTGATTGTGGATGGGAACGTAAGGCTCTTTTTACTCCTTATCCTCATGACCTTCTGATCTGAGTCATCTTATCTTTTCTACGGCGTTAAGAACTATGCTTCTCTTCTATCTCTCAGGATGACGTGTTACTAAACCGTAGTTGCCTAGGATTGTTGAGTTCAAACCTCAGTTCAGTTCCTACTACTTCCATATGTTCATAGCTAGCCTCAGAACCTTGATATTGTGATGTTGAGTGGTTATGCCACCATTTTTGCAGGATGTCTCAAATCATTTTGAGCATTTACAACCGTTATGATGTCCGAGTCATCCCAGGTTTTCTAAAAATTCTGATGCATTTGCAAATCCTTTCCATGTTCCTGATGTCCATTTGGGACAGATTAATCGCACTAATTGGTGAGTTGAGGTACTCTGTTTCCTCGACATATGTGTTGGAGCTATTATTATGACCCTAGGTGTCTAGAGTATCACCTAGTAATCTAGCCATGTTTTATGTTCCCGGTATGATGATTCTGGCCATTATTCTCGAAAGCATCCTGTGATGCCATTTAGTAGTAGGTATTCTACTCCTGGGTTTTGAACCCGAGATTCACCCTACTTCATGTTGTTAGTATTTGCTAGTTCCCTTAAGATATTAGTAACCTTGTGATAGCCTCTAAGGTCCGTGGTATATCATTCTTCCAATACCATGAACCATTATGGCAGAAGATCTTTGAACCAATGATCACAACAAGAGTGCTCTTGATGAGTTTTTCATTCCAAAATTGTGGTTCTGCTAGTCCTTCCTTTCTGCATGGGTTATCTGGAAGAAATATGTTGAACCTGTTCGACATGCTAATCCATGAATCCACAACTCAGAAAAAAATCATATGGTCTTTGAGTTGTCCCCCTTCAGTTATATTCCGACCTTCATCTATCAATTGATAGTAAGGAGTAGTTGGCAATCGTGTCTATCGATGCCTATTACTCTAGTGGTCCGTCAAGCCATTCTATTTCAGAATGACTAGGAGAAAATAACTCCAGTACCTCATCCATATCTAGGATTGGGTCAAAGCAATTGTACTTCGCAGATCAAAATGCCAATCTAGCTTTTGTTCTGTTCTACCTCGGAGTATTACCCCCTTTATGTCAGGATTGTCATGAGAATTGCACCATCTCTCATGAATTTTTGACGCAGTGATACTTCTCTCCATCATTATTCATTCCTCGGTCCTGTGTTGTTGCAACCGGAATGCCGGCAAGTGAATCGTGATGTGTGAAATCAATACTCCTAGCAACTCCGCTACTTGGTAGTTAATGGACAATAATCGTGATGTGCGACCTAGTCCATTTTCCCTGGTGCACTCCTCGATAAATGAGTTAGGATTGTATCAATCCCTTGCTCTTTTGATCACATCGTCTTGCCTTGAAAAAGCAAGATTGTTCTCGAGCTTAGTAACATATAGGTGGTTTGTGATTTTCCGAATATCTTCTCGGAAGTGTTACCAGGTTGTCACCTGACCGCTATGTTGAGTTCGTGATCATGTTGGTTTTCCTCCGAACCAACCATTCTCCAAGATTCTGTGTTGGTACCCTGAACTAGTCGGTTGAGCTAAACAACAATTTGGGGAGTTGGAAGATAAAGTTTTATCTGACCTAGTTCATTCCAAAGGAATATCTTTTGTGTGTGTGTTGAAGGAAGATGATATCTCCATCGATTTGGTCCTCGTGATCAGTTGTTAGATCCGTTGTCTTGTCAAAACTTGACTTGAGTATGGGCTATCGTCTAGTCAAATCAGAACCAACGATGTTCGTAATGTTGTCTTACTCGTGGTTGATCCTTCGAGCATACACCATTACATATTTTGGTCTGACCAATGCTATCACCGTGTTCACATGATGGTGGAAGTCCAGTGATATGGAAATTCCGATGAGTTGTTGTTGAGCCCATCAGTAGCATTTTGTCTCCCCCATGATTCATGTTGAACATCAACCTAGTGTTGAAAATTTTGCAAGCAATGCCTTCGTGTTCCGTTCATGAAGCTTATGCTTGGATGGAAGAAGTGACTTCCTCGAATTCATGTGCATTTGGTGCAAGTTGCCACCGTGAGTTCGAGAAAGATTGTTTTTATTTCCTCTGGTACCATCCCAAGTCAGTCCTGCATGTGCCAAGTATGCTATGGTTTGACAGGCTCGCAACCTTCATTCCATATGTATCCCTAGCACACCAAGCCACTAACTGATTTGTTCAAGCAGAAGAAGTTCCTTCATAAGAGCTAATCATATGACTTATGCAAGGACTTCGTTATCCGCGATGATGGTTCCTCACCTGAACTTTGGTAGTGTTTTAGTATAAGACTGCCATGTGGTCACGCTTTGTCTAGGACAGTGTGTTCGCGGGTGTGTAGCAAAACCTGCTCATGTTTTGGAGCTTGCTATCGTAGTTCATCTCCCGAGAGTCTCGCAACGTTATCTCGTCGACTTGTGTTGCAAACTTTCGTTTTTCTCTTTAGACTTGATGAGTCTGGAATATCCTGACACCAACCAGATCTGAATCTCAGGCAGATATGATGGTTGGACCTTTTCCCAGGAATTATAATGTTGGTCTTTCTAAACCGGTAAGGTGGGTGTCGTGGCCAACACACCCAGCCGGAAGACCTATCATTGTAATATCTTGATTGAGGAAGTTGGCCACCTCCCCATAAGGATTTCATAGGATTTACTCCAGTAGTTATTCCTTATGGATTCTTGTGCTCCCAAAGTCCGACCTTTTACTTGATGTTCTAGATACCAAACCATATCTATAAATGGATTACGCTAGCACATCAAGGAGAACATTAGAAGCGGAGTGCTAAATGTCTCTCGGTCGAACATCCCGATTTCGTTCCCTTGGCATCGCTAAGGTGAAATCTGAGAAAGTGTTGTCCTCCTTTGTATCTGCATTGACCATCACTATTCATCATGGTAGTAAGATGAGTTGCCAGGATCCTCGGCACGGGTGTTGGTAGAACCTTGATGAATATGGAAATGCTCAAGTTCTTGAGAGCACGCGCAATTGCATTGTCTTCAACAAGGTAGTCCACATCATCCATTCTAGTCTAGGTATGCCATCCCTACTTACTCCGCCAAATGATTGTTGTGAATTGCCTTAGGCTGGTATGAAGAGTTTTGATGATCTATGGATCAACATCTTCGGGAAAGGTAGTTGGATCATGAAGTTTGTGATAGTTCGAGTCCCCTCTTCCTTTTATCCTACGCTTGAATCTCGGGACGAGATTCTTGTTTAGTGGGGGCGAGTTGTCACAGCCCTAGCTTCAGCCTAGTTGTGGTCTAGTCTTGGTTGTTGCATCATGTTTAAATCTTCTTAAACCTGAAATGGGGATGTCCAAACCCTAGCACCAAATGAAATGCAACTAGGATCAAAATAAAAATATTTTCAATGAACCCAAAATGCCCTTCATAAATGCCCATCATTTTTGAATTGGTCTAGAACCTCTTCCAAAAAATGATGCACATATTTCTAGGCCATTCTGGATTTTTGAATTAACTCATATTGTATTTGAATTGGGGCATCTAAATACTCTAAATATTTTTAAATGCTCCAACAATTTTGGAATTAGTTGAGGGCCTCTAGAATAATTCATTTAGTGCCCATAACTATTTTCGGAATTTTTAAAAGTGATTAGGTTTGAAAACCAAATTTAAACAAATTTGCATAAATAGAAAAATAGAACAAAAATAGAAATAAAATAGAGAATGGAGAAACATACCTGGCGGCCTGCTACTGTAGTCAGCTCAGCTTCTGAGCTGCCCAACCGAGCCCACCTGGCAGTCCAGCTACCTGGCCTGGCACTGTTGGCCCAGCCCACCAGCGCCACCGTCCTCAAGCTCCTGCCAGGGGGACGCCGAGCGCGTGCTCGCCACGTGCGTGCACCACCTCCTGCCTGCCTGTCTGCGTCCCCGACGTCCTGGACGTCGCCACATGATCTCCCTCGATCCCCTCTCACTTCCCCTCCCTCTGTGGACCTCCTCCCCTCCTCTGTCTCTTGGCCCCAAGCGAGACCGAGAACCGCCGTCGCCGCCGTTCGCCGTAGCCGCAGCATCTGCCTCCCCTTTGCCTTCCCACCTTGTCCAAGAGCTCCGCCTCATCTCTATCATCCTCTACGCCGATTCAACCGACCCAGGGTGCACTGCAGCATCGTCCTCGATGTCATCTTCAACCTTCGGATACCGGAGATCGTCACCGCCGTACGCCGTTGCCGCTGGGACCTTCTACAGCTTCGATGTGAGCTCCTACGCCGTCGCCGCTGGGACCTTCTACAGCTTCGCTGTGAGCTCCAACGCCGTCCCTCTCTCTCCCCATGCTCGATTTCACCGCATAGCCATCGTTTCTGTCGAACCCGAGAACCCATCGCCGCCGGCCGTGTCGCCGCAATGGCTAGAGCTCACGCGCGTCGTACCCGACCACGCTACCATGCTAAACACGTCCCTAGCAACCCGCTGACACCACCATCCCGCCCAGAGATGCCCAGTAGCGCCAAACCGAGCATGCCTGTAGCTCCGGCCGACGCCCTTGTGGTCGCCGGCGTTGATTTAGGCAGCCCCGCGATGCGCCACTTGCACCACCCGACGCGCCTCGACGCGCTACTTCCGTAGAGCCCAGTCGCGCGAGCTCTCGTTGCCGGAGATGGCCGGACGAGGAGCGCCGCCGCGTCCTGCTTAGCACCAGCGGCTAATCGCCGTTTAGCTGATGTGGCTGGTTTAGATTAGGTGTTAACTAACCCCCACAGCCGCTGACATGTGGGCCCAGTGCCCCACTAATTTTAGTTAGTGCTAAAACTAACTTTTTAACCCTGTATCACTGACACGCGAGACCCACTGGTTAGTTTGACCTAGGCTGCCCCATTGACTCGCTTACATCATGCTGATGTAGTGTTAACGCAATAATTCATTTTCTGGAATAAGTTTAATTCTAAATAATTAGAAATTCCAGAAAAATTTTAAAACTTGTAAAAATCATAGAAATTAATCTGTAACTCCAAATACAAAGATTTATGTATGAAAAATGATCAGAAAAATCCAATATATCCATCTGTACTGGTTTCATGCATGTTTAAGCAACTTAACCTTGCTGTTTAGTGCAAAACATGATAAGGCACTATTTAAATTCATAGTTTGAGTTTGAAGTTAAACCTTTGGTTCCAATGACTCGAACCACCCTGGTTATAGTTGCATTAGGCCAACACACTCATTTTGCCATGTCTTGATCATGCATCATATTGTTCATTGCATTGATTGTGTCTTTTTCCGTTTGCCGGTATTTGTCCCCTCTCGGTAGACGTGGTTTCGACGATGTGATCGATGACACCGATGAAGAGCTATACTATCTTCAGAAGTGCCAGGAAAGCAAAACCCCCTTGTTCATTCCGATACAATCCCACTCTCTCACTCCTGCTCGCTTTTACTTCATTAGGACAACAACGTTTCAACTGTTACATGTTGCGGTAGCTGAACCCCTTTTCCTCTGCATGACCTGTCATTGCCACAGTAAATAGATGAAACCCACTAGCATGAGTAGGAGTTGTTTGAGCCCTGATGTGCCTACTCATTCATGCTTGTTTGTCATGCCTGCTACTACTTAGAGTTGAGTCAGTTCTGATTCATAGGGGATGAATTGGAATGGTGTTGAACATGTCCTACTATGTGTGAGCTAAGTGTGAACATGATTTGGTAAAGGTAGCGGTGAGAGGCCATGTAGGAGTACATGGTGGGTTGTCTCGTTGCAGCCGTCCTCAGGAATTGAGTTCTGTGTTTGGTGATCCATGAACAGTTACTACCACACATTAGAATGCTTAAGTGCCCCTCTCGACTTATTAATCAACCTGATCTCTGTCCAGGAGTTGCAACTAGTTTCTGGTGTTTGTAGGTAGTGTTAGTAGTCTACCAAGTGGCACCCCGTACAGGTGGGCTTGGGACAGACTAGGCACAGTGGCACGGTGTACCAAGTGGCACCCGGATGGTGGGCTTGGGAACCCTGCTCACATCGTTTGGGGCCTTGAGAGACAACCCGGCCGGATCTCCTTGCAGATGGAATCCGAATAGGCGATAAACCTGGACTAGAGACTTGTTGGTTAGTTAGGTCGTGGCCGACTCCCTTGCCAGGCTTCCGCTTGAAGGTTGCCGAGATACACGATGTGTACATGGTGGTAAGTGGCGAGAGCGTGTGTGAAGAAGTACACCCCTGCAGGGTTATCATTATCTACTCGAATAGCTGGATTCCTCGGATATGGAAACTTGGACCCTTTGCATAGTTCATAGACAAGTGAAAGTGGATACTCTAAAATGCGCAAGATAAGCGTGAGTGCTATGGATGGCGTTCTCGTAGGGGAACGGGAGCGGATCCATAGTGGTGTATTGGTATGGTGAATTTGTGGACTCGTGTGCGCCACCTCAAGAGAGTTGCTTGCAGTCCTAGTTCAGGTTAGCCACTGAGTCAAAGCTGGCTTGCTGCAGTTAAACTCCACTACCCCTTTGTTGATACCGATGCATATGTATTTAGTTCTGATGTAAGTCTTGCTGAGTATTTTTGTACTCACGTTTGCTTAATTTATGTTTTTTGCAGAGAGACTTCAGTCTCACTAGTAGTTCCGCGTGGACTTCGACGTTTAGCTTGTTACCTCAGCTACGATCTTGTACCCTTGGGAGGGTCTTGTAGATAGTTAGGCTTCTGAGCCTTCTTCATTTGTAGTTGTCTGTACTCAGACAAGTTAAGCTTTCGCATGTGCTTTGACTTATATGCTCTGAATGTTGGGTCATGAGACCCATGTTTGTAATATCTCGCTCCTCAGAGCCTAATGAATAAATACTTGAGTCGTAGAGTTATGTTGTAATGCCATGTTGTATTTACACATATCGAGCATATTGTGTGTATGATTGAAATGCTTGGTATGTGTGGGATCCGACAACCTAGTTGTTTATCCTTGGTAGCCTCTCTTATGGGGAAATGTAGTCCAGTGCTTCCATGAGCCACAGTAGTCCGCTACAGCCCGCTTCACCGGAGTCCTGCTAGCCCAGCACTACTGCTCTAGAGCACTTAACTGGCCGGCATGTGATTCACTTCGTTTCTGTGTCTGTCCCTTCAGGGAAATGTCTTGAGGTGACATCCGGAGTCCTGCCTAGCCTGCTATAGCCCGGGTTCCCGGAGTCCTGTTAGCCCAGTGCTACATCCCGGATTCACACGCTGCTGACCGACATGCTCGATGTGATTCATGTATGCCTGTCCCCATAGGTTAGTGCCGCTTTGGGTTCACGACTTGCCATGTCGCCCTGGGTTCTCTGTCATATGGATGCTAGCGACACTATCATATACGTGAGCCAAAAGGCGCAAACGGTCCCGGGCCATGGTAAGGCGACACCCGTGGGATTACCGTGCGTGAGGCCGCAAAGTGATATGATGTGTTACCGGCTAGATCGATGTGACTTGGAATCGGGGTCCTGACATCAACCTTTTCTTTGTTACTACTAGTGAATCTGAAATCATTCGGGGCAGACATAAAATATATCACTTCAACCCAATTATCGTAGCAACTATTTTAAAAGAAATAAGCTAGCTGCCCGTGCATTGCACGGAACATCAAGATGCATTTGTATGAGTAGTTTATCTTGTGGGAGAAAAGGTTGAACGAGGGAAGGCCTTATTTGCGAACGTGGAGAGATGTGTGGGTATATTTTTGCAAAATTGCCATAGTTTCTTTCCTATCCGTTAGATATAAATCCGACGGCCTATATTGCAGGATGGCACGCACACCATCATCACCAACTCTGTTTTCTACTCCCTCCGTCCGAAAATACTTGTCATCAAAATGGATAAAAAGAGATGTATCTAAAACAAAAATATGTCTAGATACATTTCCTTTTATCCATTTTGATGACAAGTATTTCCGGACGGATGGAGTATTTGTCTTTTTAGAGATTTCAACAAGTAACTATGACCGGACCTTACCAACATACTCAAAAAAGTAGTCCATAATTTTGATGTTACCCTCTTTTCTTGGCGGTGCAGTGCCATCTGGATACCTCATAAATAAATAAAGTACTACATGATACTAATATATGATACATGGCGCAGGAGTATTAAGTACTATTAATACAGTTTTGCTAGAACTCATCTAGATGAGATATAATTTGGTCTCATTCATCTTTTATAGCCATTAGATGTGATGCGATATAAGATGCGTGTGTGCTGACGTGGGTTGTATTTGTTCTTGTGCAACGAACTGACCACTGCATGCCATGTTTGATAGTCTCAAGTCATTAAAAGCATATAAGCCCCACATCTCTTCTTGGTTGATTCCTCTATTGATGTCGAAAAATAAGAAACAACGTGAAAGTTAATGCACCACGCCTATGTGTTTACTATTTGGTTTTCGTAAGATGACTTAATACTCACCTAGACGGAGGGAGTATTCGATTTGACAGCGGGCGGCGCAGTTCCCGATATGGCTTTAATGCAGACGAGGGAGGGAGTAGCGGTTCCCGATATGTTGAACGGCCAATGCATCCTCCTTCAATTAATGCATGAGGGAAGTAATGGGAGGAGGTCCGGGAAAAGAGGTTGCACGATGTGAATGCAACACAGTTTGACCTCATTGCCCTCATATAAAGGCGCCCCTCCATTCTAATGCATCTACAACATCGTACGCACCTAAGAATTTGCCTAAGAACCTACACTAAGTGAAAAAGAGCTCACTCCAGACCCATGGCGGCGATGCTCGTGAGCGGCCAGCGGTTGCGCCAGATGGTCCACGACGCCAGCCTGCGGCATGTCGCCGAGGATCGTCTCCAGATAGTGTTGGAGACTGGCTGGTGGATGGCCGCCTTCGATGCCAACTACGACTCTTAGTTGGACCAGATGATCGTTGCCACTAGCAACAAATTCACCATCCTCAAGAAGCTCGCGGACGACATCGCCGTAGTCCTCCAGCCCACGCGCCTGGGCTCCTCATTGCCTGCCACCCTAATCGGCCTCCATGGCCGAAACCTCTTTCAAGCACTGGTGGCCCTACGACTGCCCGCCGACGCCACAAAGAATGTCCACCTGGAGGTCGCGCTCGCCGCGAGGCGCCTCGCCCTGCAAGAATTCGTCGACCTACACATCCACATGTACGAGGAAATCGTGTACATAGGTATCTACAAGGCCAGTGAGGACGCTACGACATTGGCCTTCCTCAACCGGCTGCAAGTCTTGGATGCCTTTGCTGAGAAGCACCTCGATCTCGCCATAAAAGCCACCGCTCCTTAGCCACCGGTCGGTGGCCCGGCGCACTAAGTTGAGGAGGAGGAGGTCGTACGTTCGTGGATCCATCTTTCTTCTTGCCTTCTACAACCACCACTGTGATCGCATCATCGTGGCCTTAATTCTTATTGTGATGTTGCATTCTCGTTCCAGTCAATACCGACATGTGCGATCCCTTTTCTTAATTATATGCATCACTGTAACTAGTACTCCATCCGTAAATTTATAAGTTGTGCTTACCTTTTCCATCAACTTCGTGCAACGCGCGGGCATCTTGCTAGAAACACTAGAATATGTCTATATAATCCATATGTGATAGTCCATTTAAAATCTCAAAAAAGACAAATATTTAGGTACTGAGGGAGTAATATATTTGGAGTATATGAAAACAATAGTGATTTCTTTCAAGTTTGTGAACAAATACTACTATTCTACTACTTTGGATCCATCGCAACACACAAGCACATTGCTGGTAAAAGGAAAAGGCCTGCCGCGTTCGCGTCGCACCCCCACACGCCCAGGAATCGGGAGTATAACACGGCCCGTCCGGCACGACACATAGCTTAGGGAAGGCGTGTTGCCTAGCATTTTCACTTTCATGTGGGACCGCCATTGAGCAATCCGACATCCCGCCCGCCGCCGGGTTGGAAAACAGAAACGAGGGGAAGATCTAGCTATAGCACGGAAGCCAAGAAATTTGGTGTCAGACAGGACTCGTTGATAGAGTAGGAGCATTCCGTACAAGTACTACTCCTACTAGTACCAAGTTTGTACTCCTAATACTATATTACTAGTACTACCACTATGCAACTAGTAGGTACGTGCACGGCACAATATCGTAGGAACAAAAAATGGGAAGATCTTGTTTTGGGTGATTTATCTTTTTTCAATCAACGTGGTATGAATAATATGATGTGGGGGGCACCCATGAAGCTTATGTGGCTTGGTTGCATGGCTACAGAAGGTTAGAGAAAAATAAATAGATAATGTGTTTAGAGTGCACTCCACTAAATAGATATATATATATATATATATACTTTGGATCCATTGCAATGGACCGGCACATCTATATCTATACCCCTATATAGTGTGTGAAAAACTTTGAAAGTTGGTCGTTGGATGAAGCCAATCCGATGGTACAAAGATGGCAAATCCGAGCACTACTGGCCGTTGGATATCATCCATCATATTCTGCCACATGTATAATCTAGAAGACTCCATGGTTGAACTTAATTCATGACTAAGGGCCTCTTTGATTCATAGGATTGCAGAAACACAGGAATAGTAAAAAAGTAGGATTGGAATGGCATGTTCATCGGATCCCTATAGGATTTGAGTTTGTTTGATTGTGTCACATGAAAAACAAAGGATTTCTTTCAAGAGGTTGGAGTGCATGTTAGAATTCCTGTGAAACATAGTACAAATGAATCCTTAGGAAAATATTCTACATGATTCAATCCTACGAATCAAACGAACAACGTAGGAAAATTTCCTAAGGATTCTAATCCTTCAAAGATCCTATGAAAATCCTTTGAATCAAAGAGACCCTAACTTTGCCACAACTAAGCTTAGGCAAAGTTATTAGTTCTTCAAAACGAGAGAAATAAGTTGGCAAGCCTAAGGGAATCTAGCCACATTTTTTGTGTGTATGTCATGTGGGGCCTTAGTGTGGCTTGCCTAAGGTCTGGCTTGAATCAAACCCTCGCCTAAGTTAATCAAACTTGCCTAACCTTACATTCCACCAGATTTTGCCACATGTTAGAATCCAGAAAGCTCCACATGTAGAAGCATAATGCACAAACCACCAGAATCTCATGCGTGCAATGCACGTGTACCTTACTAGTACTAGTTGGTAGTAGTAAGAAACAAATTCCAGTTTTGGCACGAGCTCGTACTGCAGGAGCACCACAAGGCCTGCCGCAGGAGTTACATTTCCCTCTCGGGGCCCACGGGACCGAACTTCAGTGGCTTAGTGGTAGAAACAAGAAACGTGACGGTCGCCGTGGTTCAACTTCCATGGACAAGCTGTCATGTCTACTGACACATGTATATCAAAACTAGAGTGTTTATATTTCAAGCACGTGAACAAGTATTATTCTACTACTTTGGATCCATTGCAACGCACGGGCCAGCACATTGGTAGTAGTAGTGTCCATCTCTATCTCTAGAGGCCTTCCCTCGTTCATCCTTTTCTCTCACAAGATAAACTACTCATACAAATGCATCTTGATGTTCCATCGAACGCACGAGGATGTTTCCTTGGGGGTCTCTCCAGCGCGGCGTGGCCATAGTTGCAAGTTGACGCCCCTTGAGATGCCGACGTTGAGGGGCACTCGGATTTCCTCCGATGAGCAGGTAAGATGAGTTTGATTATGTAGTAAATGCAGTCTCAAGACTACTTCCGTCTCCATTTCCTAATTCTCCCCCTGCCCACTGTTTCACAGGTTAGGCTCGGTGCGAGTGGAGATTAGCTTGCATATGTACGGGAGGGTACCAACATCAATTTGCGCAACATTTACAACGGTGAAACCGTTCCCGTAGAACCTTTGTCCAACATTGGGATCGGCCATGCAACGGGCCACCGCATGAATTGGTACGATGGAACCACGGTGAGATTGAATAAGATAGCACGAACCTTGCACATGGCGGTCAAAGGCGGACCATGCTGTCTGCGGCCGATTTGTTGCCGTACGAGTAGGAAGACGTTGTGCTCCTTTCTAACCGCATCTTCGCGGTGACAAACTAGGGGACTTATTTTGTATGGGACACATCCTACTAAACTCCCTCTCTCCCAGTTTATTTGTTTTGAATCTTTTTGTTTTATAAGTTTCAAATTCAAATTTAGAGCTCCCCATCACATGTTGAGATTAAAATGGCCATTAAATCGTTGTGTGCATGTATAGTAAAGAAACAAATCTCGAGTTTGGCATGAGTTCGTGCTGCGGGAGCACCACAAGCCCTGGCGCATGAGTTACATTTCCCTCTCAGGGCCGTCGGGACTGAGCTTCAGTGCCTTACTACACCTACCTTTGAGTCAATAACATGTGGACCCGATAGGTGACTGGTCCACATGTAATGCTCCCGTAGGCAGAGGGGCAGTGGGGCCAAGAGGGGTGAGCCACAGGTCGGGGGACGTGTGGTTTCATGGGTTCGAGCGGCATCATGGGAATCGCGGGTGGCTGTGGTAGAAACTTGATGCTCGCCGCATTTTAGGTGGCCCACATGTCATGCACACAAAGGCAGAGGGGCGGTGCGGCCGAGAGGGGTGAGGCGCACGTCGGGGGGCGTGGTGCCGTGGGTTGGAGAGGCGTCGTAGGAATCGCGAGATGAAACGTGATGGTCGCCGTAGTTGAACTTCAATGGACAAGCTGTCATGTCTACGGACACATGCACTGCATACTAATCATTGGAAGGAGTAGCAGAGAAAGCTATGTATGTGGATAAATAGTTCCTTATAGTCAAGCAGACCCATGCTACTACTCTGTTCCAAAGACATGCACACCATCAAAATAGTCCATCTATATCAATATACACCGAGAGGGAATAATTTTTTTACAAGAGAGGAAATAGTTCATCCATCCATAATGGCCTCCTGCTGGTGCAGCCTTTTCTTCTTCTTCTTCTTCTTCTTCTTCTTCTTCTTCTTCTTCTTCTTCTTCTTGTTCTTGTTCTCATTCTCTATGGGAGACGGCTTCGCAACAAGCTCTTTGGACCTTGCAGCTATCTCGTAACTCACACAGGCATCGAGGGCAGCATATTTTATCCGCTCGTACGTCAAGGGATAATTCTCCCATCCAGACTACCTTAATGCCACCGTCTCATCACCCTTCTGAAGATTTGTATCGAGCACAAAATTTGCTACTTTGAATAGGGATGGTGTCTGTTTCTCACAAACTTCTACAGGAATTTTGATTCTGGTTTGTAGGTCAGCGATGCTATTCAAATCAAGGTTGTACGGCTCCAGCTTCTGTTTGTCCCCTTCGATGGCTACCCCATAGAAGTATACGTCCTCCCGAGACAAGAAATCATGAAGCTCACCTGGTATGGAGGGCGAGTGTATGATGTGGTACACCAAAACATCCTCTTCGAGGCACAGCTGAAGGACGGCAGCGCGCTGGATCTTCCTAGGGGCACGCTCCGTGTACTCTGCGTCGAGACTGATGACCCTCATCTCTACCTTTTCGATGGAGTTGGATACATTGTTGATCCACTGTCGAACAACCCTTGGGTGGACGGTGGCGGTGGCAACTATGCGCATCGAGCCTTCGACAAGGACATGTTGGACACTAAAAACCTGTATCTCGATCTCTATCGCCATTTGGAACCGCTGGAATGGAGGGTTATGGTTTGGAGAATTAGGATTAGATGGCTAGTCTAACTGAAGTAGTAGATGATTATTTAAAGAGGTTAAAACAATGTGAATGTAGTGGGGTTTGGATGCAAATGAAGACGAAGGGGAGGTGAAGAAGCCGAGGAGAATCGGTTCCCGATGGAGAAGTAAATGGGAGAAGTGGCGTGCAGGCAGTTGATTACACGGCTAGGTAGACTAAACGAAAAGGCTATGCGGGTAGACTGATGAGTCGTACCTGTTCGTGTACGTGCCCATCCTTCCTGATAGGTGGGACCTATGCAAATAGATAAAAAAATGTGTCGTAGTTTTTTTTGAGCGTGTGAGTGGGAGACACAACATTCTCTGGTCAAGGAGTACTCCCTCCATTTAGGTGAGTATAAGTCACCTTATGAAAATCAGGTTTTCCCAAAACCTTTAGGCATGGAGCATTAACTTCCTGCTCGATCCCCTCCCAGCCTCGTTAGGCAGCGTTCTCTTCCTCTGCTGCCGCGTTCTACCTTTCCATTTTTCCTCTTCTCAAGTGTGGAATAATCTGCATGCCATCCTTGATGCACCAGACCGACCACTGCATGCATCACGTCAGAGCGTTGATTGGGCATGCACGAGAATTTGGTTCTGCTCGCAATATGGATGATATCTGAACGATGAAGAACAGGCATGCTAGCACGGGAGACCTATTTACGCTATACAATACTGGAGTACTCATGTACCTACTAGTAGTAGTAGTAGTAGTAGTAGTAGTAGTACAACTGTGGTACACTTGATGGTCAAAAACAATGCATCCGGTCCTCACAGTGAAGTGACAACACCCTGCGCCTGACACTAGTCCAGGCGGCGTGTTCGGGTTACCAAAGTCAGCCTCACCATGTGCACAGTGCAGTCTGTCACCGCCGATGTACAACACATTGGCGCCTCGCCTCGTCTCCCTCTCTGCTCCCATAGCACCACTCCATCTCACTGTGCCCCCGTATACCGTCGCCTCACTCGCCTCCCCCAGTACCACTATTCCCTCGCTAGCCGCTCCAGCACCGACATCCTTCTCCCCCATAAATCAAGCCCCCTTCCAAACTCTACCATGGCTGAACGTGAACCGCGCGGCATCCATATGAGCCGCGATTGGAGCAATCTCCCTAGTGACATCCTCGACCTCTGCTGTTCATGTATGGATATGTTGAGCGCCCTGCGGCTGGCTGCATGCTCGAGGGACATGCACACGGCCATCGTCAAAGCGAGGCCTAAGCTTTTCAAGACACCCTGCTTTCTGCTATCTGGTCTTGCGAGATTGGCTCACCATGATACGGAGGCGTGCATGATGCCCCTCGACTTCAATCTGATCTCCATTAGCCGAAACTTCTTTGCAGGTATGTAGTAGGTCGCCGTACATCATTTCCCTCAACATCGATCCGATCACCATCACCCGAAACTTCTTGGCAGGCATGTACTGGGTCGGCATGAACTCCCACTGGATGGCTGCCTTCAGAGAAGACGGTAAAAAGTTGGTGCTCGTGAACTTCCAGACCTCCCATGAGATTATCCTTCCTCCGTTGGATTATATAGAGTATTACCATCGCGGTCCAAGTCATCTAGATTACTACGTCAGTTGGACAGACCTTGTTTTGCAGAAGATTGTAATCTGCCAAGTGCCCACATGACATGCGAATTACGCAGACTTCAAGCTAATTGCCTTGTTCGACCGCGGACTCGCCTATCTTTACGCTGGTGCCTTCTTTAGCTGGAGACAACTCGGCTCGCAGTGGATCATTGTCAAAGCTGATACACACTTCTGTGATGCTATTGAACACAATGGCATCTTCTACGCGATCGACAAAGCAGATGGCACCACGTATTGCTGGGACCGCGCGTGTAAGTTGTTTCCTCTCATGTTAATGATAACGCCATGACACTGTTTGAACTTTTTGTGATGATTGGCATATCTCTGTTTGAGCAGAATTTGAGTAGAACTATGGCAATGTATTAGAGACGCCGTAAATCAGCTATATTTGGAATGAGTTAATTCATGCGATTGTGACCATGTCATTACAGCCAATTTGTACCCTGAATAATCAAACGGTAAGGAATATATGGATATTATCCTTATTTTACAGTAATCTATATACTACTACTAAATATGAGTGTGTATCAATGGCCATGTTAGTTTCCTCATTTTCATGATGTAGAAACATGCACCATACTGTTGGTTTCATCTAACCATACATTAGGGAAGTAAATGTGTGTCGGGACCCCGATTCTAAGTCACACCGATCTAGCATGTAACACCTCATATCACTTTGCGGCCTCACGCACGGTATTCCCACGGGTGTCGCCTTACCATGGCCCGGGACCGTTTGTGCCTTTTGGCTCACGTATATGATAGTATCGCTAGCATCCATGTGACAAAGAACCCGGGCCGACATGACTAGTCGTGAACTCAAAGTGGCACTAACTTATGGGGACAGGCATACATGAATCAACATCGAGCATGTCGGTCAGCAGCGTGCGAATCCGGGCTTTATCACTGGGCTAACAGGACTCCGGTGAACCGGGCTATAGCAGGCTAGGCAGGACTCCGGATGTCACCGCGTGACATTTCCCCGAAGGGACAGACACAGGAACGAAGTGAATCACATGCCGTCCAGTCTAAGTGTTCCGGAGCAGTAGTGCTGGGCTAGCAGGACACCGGTGAACTGGGCTGTAGCAGACTACCATGGCTCAGTGGAAGCACTCGACTACATTTCCCCATAAGAGAGGCTACCAAGGATAAACAACTAGGTTGTCGGATCCCACACATAGCAGTACACGTCACACGTACGCATAACATGCAAGTATGTGTTGTACAACACGGCATCACAACATAACTCAAACTCATATAGATAAAGGCCCAGAAGAGCCACATAGCATTAAATACAAACAGAGGTCACATGACCCATCATTCAGAACATACAAGCAACGGAAGCATTACATGTCTGAGTACAGACAACTACAAAAGAAAAAGGCTGAGAAGCCTGACTATCTACAAGTCCCTCCCAAGGGTACAAGATCGTAGCTGAGGTAACAAGCTACTCGTCGAAGTCCAAGCGGTACTACTAGTGAGACAGATGTCTCACCTGCAAAACATAAATAAAGCAAAAGTGAGTACAAAGGTACTCAGCAAGACTTAAATCAGATCCTATCATACATGCATTTATATCAGGAAGGTAATGTGGGGTTTAGTTGCTGCAAGCCAGCTTTGACTCAGTGGCTATCCTGTTCTATGACAACGAGAAACTTCTTTGAGGTGAGGTAGCGCACACGAGTCCACTAAACACCACACCAATACACTACTATGGATTCATCCCCGTCTCTCTACGAGAAGCCATTCATAGCACTCACACTTGTCTTGACCATTTTAGAGTATCCACTTTAAGTTGTCTATGTACCACGTAAGCATCCAAGAAGCCCATAACCGAGGACACGGCTATTCGAATAGATCATGATAACCCTGTAGGGGTGTACTTCTTCGCACACGCTCTCACCACTTATCACCATATACACGTCATGTATCTCGGCAATCTTCAAGCGGAAGCCTGGTGAGGGTGTCGACCATGACCTGACTAACCACAGAAGACTCTAGTCCAGGTTTATCGCCTATTCGGGTTCCATCCGCAAGGAGATCCAGCCGGGGGTTCGCTCACGGCCCCAAACGATGTGTACAGGGTTCCCGAGCCCACCATCTGGGTGCCACTCGGTACACCGGGCCGCGGTGCCTAGTCTGTCCCAAGTCCACCCTGCCGGGTGCCACTCGGTAGAAAAATAGCACTACCTACAAACACCAGAAACTATTTGCAACTCCTGGACAGAGATCAAGTTGGTTAATAAGTCGAGAGGGGCACTTAAGCATTCCAATGTGTGGTAGTAGCTAGTCACTGGACGACATACATGGAACTCAGTGCTTAAGGACGGTTCCAGTGAGACAACCCACCATGTACTCCTACATGGCCTCTCACCGCTACCTTTACCAAATCGTGTTCACACACTTACCTCTCAACATCAGAACATAGCATTGCACTCCAATTCATTCCCAATGAATCAGACCTGACATACTCTAAGCAATAGCAGAGAAAGCATGGTAGGAACACAACATGGCTCAATCACCTCCTACACGTGCTAGTTGGTTTTAACTATTTACTATGGCAATGACAGGTCATGCAGAGGAATGGGTTCAACTACCGCAACATAAAGTAGAAGTTGAATCATTGTTGTCCTAATGCAATAAATGAGAGCAGGAGTGAGAGGGTAGGATTGTATCGGAATGAACAAGGGGGTTTTCTTGCCTGGTAGATCAATAGGGGGCACTGCTCCTCAGACAGGTACTCTGGATCGGTCTCCGGAGTAGGACCTATCGAGAAGGAATGGTGTCAGAAATCAATACACAGTCATATGCAACAATATGATGCATGAACATGGGATGAACATGTGATGTTATTTGAGCTAATGCAACTAGCATTCATTTGGTTGAGGTCCATTTGAACCAAAGGTTCAAATGCAATTCCAAAATAAGCTCTTATAAATGCCATTCATATGTTTTCATATATACAGCATGTATAGGTTGGTTTGTCATGCATGAAAATGGTACATATGGATAGATTGAATTTTTCTGATCATTTTTCATATATAAATTATTTCAATCTGAGCTACGGTTGAATTTCTATGAATTTTTGAAGTTTATAACAATTTCTGGAATTTCCTGATTTATTTTAAAACCAGAAAAAGATATATTGCGTCAGCAAGACAGCAGCATTGCGTCAGCAGGTCAAAGGCGGCTGACCAGGTCAAACTTGACGTGTGGGGTCCACACGTCAGTGTTACAGTGTTAAACGGACGTTTTTTTACTAATCTAATTAAAATTAGTGGCGCTAGGGCCCACTGTCAGTGTCTCTAGGGGGGTAGTTAGTGCCTAACTAAGATGCCACGTCAGCCCGCCGGAGTTCTGGCCGGCGGTGACCAATAGCACGGCGGCGACTCGCCGGACTTGCGCTACGAGCGGTGTCTGGACTGGCGAAGACCATCGGGGCGTAGCCCGTCGTTGTACGTATCCAGGGGAGCTGGTGGGAGGTTGCGGGGGCACCGGAGCTCGCCGGAGCGGGGCTCGAGGCAGCGGCCGGAGTTCGGGATGGCGCGGGCATGGGGCTGCAGTGCTCGGGCGAGCCAACGGAGTGGCTAGGCAGCTTCCTGGAGGTGCCAGGAGCATATCAGTACCCCTGGAGCGAGCAGGAGAAGCTCAGGAGCATGGGCTTGCCAGTCATGGCGGACGGCGGCCTGGGGTGATCTCGGGGCTGCGGCTAGAGGGTGAAAATGATGCAGGGAAGAGAGGGGAAAAGCGGTGGAGCTCACAGGAAGGTCGATGAGCAGATCAGTGGGCTCGGGGGCGACCGGAGCAAGGCGAATCGACGAACGGCGTTCGGCGGGTACCAAGGTTGAAGACGACCAGATGGCGACGATGCAGGCTCCGGCGAAGCGTGGCTCGGTGGGGAGGGCGAGGGAGTTGCGGCGGAGGTCTTGGACAGCACGGGGAGGCGAGGGGAGAACGGTGGACGCGGTGGCAGTGAACGGTGGCGACGGCGTGTTCGGGCGTGCATGAGAGAGAGAGCAGAGGAGGGGAAGGGGTCCAGAGCGAGAGGGGAGAGATGCAGGTGGTCGAGGGCGTCTCCGTGGCGTCGTCTGGGTTGACCAAGGAGGAGCCAGGCTGGCAGGGAGGGAGGAGGTGGCCGGCGCGTGCACGCGCGCGTCGGGCAGACGCGCGATGTCCTCCTGGCAGGAGGTAGGCGATGACTTGTCCTGGGCCAACAGTGCTGGGCCGGCACAGGTAAGGCCCAGGTGAGTCATTCTCTCTCTGTCCTCTCTAATTCTTTTTGTTTTCTAATTTCTGTCATTTGTTTTGACTTAGTAATAATACTAAACCATTTTATTTAATTCTGTCAAATTTTGCAGGGACCTAAGGGATTAATCCAAAGCCCCTCACCAAAATTCAGAATTTTTGGACATATATTATATATATAGCAAATATATATCCGAAGCAAATAATTACTGGATTAATTCCAAATGCCCAAAATAAATACTTATGAGCTCTTAAAAATATTGATTTGATTTTTATCTCTGTCCAATATTTTCAGAGAGCAACATGAGCATTTTCTTGGACCCTTTTGGAGCAATTTTTACTTGGGTCATTTTCAGAAATGATTATGAGGGTTTCATAAATCCCCGTTTCAAATTTATTTGGAATTTAAACATGATGCAAACATGAAGGCTAGCCTAGGTCATACCAGAACTAGGGATGTGACAACTTGCCCCCACTCGGAAGAATCTCGTCCCGAGATTCAGGAGTTGGCGAAAAGAAAGTGGGGTACTCAAGTCGAAGACGATCTTCTCGCTCCCAAGTAGCTTCTCTCTCGGAATGATGAGACCACTGAACCTTGAGAAACTTGATGTTATGACAATGAGTGACACGCTCTGCTTGATCCAGAATGCGGACTGGGTACTCTCGATAAGTGAGGTTATCTTGGAGATCAAGCGTTTCATGGTCCACTCCGCGGATGGGATCCGAGAAGCAACGCGTGAGTTGAGAGACGTGGAAGACATCATGAACTCGAGAAAGATGTGGTGGTAGTTCCAACTGGTAGGCAACCTCTCCTCGTTTAGCGAGAATGAGAAAGGGACCAATGTAACGAGGAGCCAACTTTTCCTTGATACTGGATCGATGGGTACCCTTCAAAGGGGTAACCCAAAGGTAAGCTTTGTCGCCAACTTTATAAGCCACTTCCTTATGACTACGGTCATACTGGCTCTTTTGACGAGATTGGACTGTTTTCAAATTCTCATGGATGATGCGAACTTGCTCTTCTGCCTCCTGAATCTTGTCCGGTCCAAAGAATTGTCTTTCACCGGTTTCTGACCAGTTCAGAGGTGTTCGACATATTCGTCTATATAGAACCTCAAAAGGAGCTTTCTTGAGGCTGGATTGGTAGCTATTGTTATAAGCAAACTCGGCGAAGGGAAGACACTTCTCCCAATCCATACCGAATGAGATAACACAAGCTCTAAGCATGTCTTTGAGAATTTGGTTGACCCTTTCCACCTGACCACTTGATTGAGGGTGGAAAGCAGTACTGAAGGAAAGATGGGTGCCCATGGAAGTTTGGAAACTCTCCCAGAAATGAGAAGTGAAAAGACTACCACGGTCTGAATTGATCTCTAGTGGAACACCATGAAGTGACACTATTAGAGAAATATATAAGTCAGCGAGCTGACTAGCAGTGATACTCTCTCGAACAAGTAGGAAGTGAGCCACTTTGGAAAGACGATCAATGACTACGAAGATAGCATTATTCCCTTTCTTGGTCCTGGGAAAGCCGGTGATGAAGTCCATACCAACTTTATACCATTTCCACTCAGGAATAGCTAAAGGCTGAAGGGTGCCAGCAGGACTTTGATGCTCTGCCTTAACGTGACGACAAACATCACAGTTAGCAATGAACTGAGCAATTTCTCTCTTCATCCTAGTCCACCAGAACCTCTGGCGTAGGTCCTGATACATCTTAGTACTACCGGGATAAATCGTGAGAGGAGATTCATGAGCCTCCTTAAGAATCAGTTGTCGCAGATGTTGATTCTTGGGAACCACCAAGCGATTCTCAAAGAATACAACACCTTGATCATCCATAGAGAAACATCCACCAACTCCCTTCTTAATGTTTCTCTTGATGCGGATAACACCCTTATCAAACTTTTGGTGAGTAATGATCTGATCCTCAAGGGTAGGTTTCGCCACCAAGGTTGATAGGAATCCGTGAGGAGCAAGGTGAAGGTTGAGCTTACATAATTCCTCATGGAGAAGTGGTTGGCCCTACTGCAACATGAGATTGTTGCAATAGGACTTACGACTTAGCGCATCAATAATGACATTGCCCTTGCCTAGGGTGTAGGTAATCCCTAAGTCGTAATCTGAGATCAACTCCAGCCAACGTCTTTGCCTAAGGTTCAAATCTGGTTGGGTGAAGATATACTTGAGACTCTGGTGATCGGTGTAAATCTCTCAACGTTTACCAAGAAGGTAATGTCACCAGGTCTTAAGTGCATAGACTATAGCTGCAAGCTCTAGATCATGTGTAGGATAATTCTCCTCATGTGGATGCAACTATCGAGATGCATAGGCAATCACATGGCGATCTTGCATAAGAATGCAACCTAGTCCCTATCGTGAGGCATCGCGGTAGATAACAAAGTCTTTAGTGAAATCCGGGGACACAAGTATGGGAGCAGAAGTCAGGCGTCTTTTCAGTTCCTGAAAACTGTGCTCACACTATGGGGACCACTCAAACTTTTTATCTTTCTTGAGAAGTTCTGTGAGAGGTTTGGCCACTTTGGAGAAGTTCTCAACAAAGCGGCAACAATAACTGGCTAGACCAAGGAAACTCCTAACTTGCTTAACTGTTTCAGGCGGAGTCCAATCAAGAACGGCCTGAACTCTCTCGGGATTGATGGCAATGCCCTTACCAGATATCACGTGACCTAGGTAGGTCACTTCTGGCAACCAAAATTCGCACTTGGAGAACTTGGCATAAAGGCGGTGCTCTGTGAGTTTCTCTAACACAAGTCTAAGATGTTCGGCATGCTCTTCCTCGTTCTTCAAGTAAATAAGAATATCATCGAGGTAAACCACAACAAACTTATCTAAGTACTCCATGAAGATCGAGTTCATCAAGCGAGAGAAAGCAGCTGGAGCATTAGTTAGACCAAAGGACATGACGGTGTACTCGTACTGGCCATAACGAGTGACAAAAGCCGTCTTAGGAATGTCCCCATTTCTGATCTTGATTTGGTGGTAGCCTAACCTCAAATCCATCTTGGAAAAGACTGGGGATCCAGTGAGCTGATCATACAGACCGTTGATCCTAGGGAGCGGATACTTGTTCTTTATCATGACCAAATTAACGGGACGATAATCTACAACCATCCGGTCCGTACCATCCTTCTTCTTGACGAAGAGGATGGGGCAAGCCCAGGGAGAAGAACTAGGACGGATGAAACCCTTTTGCAAGGATTCATCGAGTTGTTTCTTAAGCTCAGCTAGTTCTAAGGGTGCCATCTTGTAAGGTCTCCTAGAGATTGGAGCGGTTCCTGGGATAAGATCTATGACAAACTCTACATCTCTGTCGGGTGGAATACCTGGCAGTTCCTCTAGAAAGACATCCGGAAAGTCACGGACTACATGGATATCTTCAAGGTCTGGAAGAGGGCTCGCATTAAGAGAATAGAGTTGATGCTTTGCAACTCTAGTGGAGACAGTGACTATCTTGCTAGATGGGTGTGTAAGCTGAACAAACCTTGTGTAACAATCAATCTTGGCATAATGAGCTTTCATCCAGTCCATACCCAAGATGGTGTTAATATCTGTAGACTTGAGGGCTATAAGTGATGCAAGGAATACAAGTTTGTCAACATGGATTCCATTACCATGGCTTATTCTGGTACTTTTCCATCTAGACCCTGGAGTTTGGATTTCAAGTGGAGTTGGCATATCACAAAATGACTTGTCGTGCAAACGAGCATAGCCTTCAGAAATGAAGGAGTGAGATGCTCCGGTATTGAACAGAACCGAAGCTGGATGACAGTTGACAAGGAGTGTACCAAGAACGGCTTCCGGATCATCATGAGCGTCTTTAGATGAGATGTGATGCACACATCCACGTTCAGTGGGAGCTAACTTGACTAATCATCTTGCATGGTGGCTTACCACGGCCAACAGACTTCTCAGGCAGGGGTGGAGCATAGTTGGTTTGAGAGCAGTCACGTGCATAGTGTCCTGGATCTCCGCATGTGAAACAAGTCCCTGAAGTAGGACGTGGACCCGCATTGGAAGACGGTCTACCAACAGGCTTGGGTGGAGCATACTGCTGAACTGGGTGAGGCGCCACATAAGAGGGCCTCGGTGAATAACCAGGTGGAAGAGCGGAGTTCGGAACCCAAATCCGGCGCTTCTACGAAGTCGAACCAGAAGAAGAACCCAAACCACGGGTGTGCTTATGAGACTCCTCGTAAGTGAGTTGAGTAGTCTCTGCATTAATGGCCTTGTTCACAAGAGCCTGGAATGTATTGCAATGATGCAAGTGGAGATCACGACGCAACTTGGGGTTGAGACCCTTCCGGAACCTAGCCTGCTTCTTGGCGTCCGTGGACACCTCTTCTGTAGCATAGCGGGCAAGGTTCTCAAACTCTCTACTGTAAGCATCAACAGCCATCTTACTCTGGGTGAAACTACAGAACTCTTCTCTCTTGTGGTCAATGAGAGCCTGAGGAATGTGATGCTCACGAAAAGCCTCGGTGAAAACTCTCCAGGTGGTTATATGGCCAGCTAGAAGCATAGCCTCATAGTTCTACCACCAAATACTAGCAGGACCTTCCAGATGATAAGCAACGTAGGTGACCTTGTCACTTTCAGCTACGTTCGCAGAACGCAGCTTGTGTGTGATACTACGTAGCCAGTCATCTGTATCGAGTGGTTCAATGGAATGATGGAACGTAGGTGGTTTCAGACCAATGAAATCTAGATGGTCGCTGACTCTTTGCACTAATGGGAGGTTTCTCCTCAATACGTGCTAACAAGCGGTTAGACTCACGCTTGTTCCTCTCCATCTCTAACATGAACTCTGCCAACGAAGGCTGGTCGGGAGGATCCTCATCCCTACCATCTCCGTGGTTCTGGCTACGAGCAACAGAACTTCGGGTAACTGACAACATCCTGAAGAACCAACCAAGGAAACAAAGGATGGATTCAGCATCATCATAAGGATGTAGAATATAGTACGAGGAAAATACTATCTCTTGAACTCCTAGGACAATTCCGGCAGCATAACGGCGGTAAAATGCTCAAAATGAGACATCCTGCAAATGATGGGGTAGCACCAAACTCAACATCATCACTCAAGGTTCTGAGATATTACTAAACAGGCTACACCGGAGGTACTCAAACTGGGATAAGACCCAGATCAACCAAACCTTAGAGACTACGGAGTAGTAACACGTGATCCTGATAGACGGAAGAGAAATCCTAGTTCCTTAACCCCGTAGGAAAGATAGGATGACTCAGATTAGAAGGCATGAGGTATAAGGAGTAAAAGAGCCTTACGTCCCCTTCCACAATCAATTCCCCTATATAGCTAAAGAATTTCTAGACTCAACTTTGACCAGGTTGGCTTGGTAATCCTACAGACAGTCAGGCTCTGATACCAAAGCTGTCGGGACCCCGATTCTAAGTCACACCGATCTAGCATGTAACACCTCATATCACTTTGCGGCCTCACGCACGGTATTCCCACGGGTGTCGCCTTACATGGCCCAGGACAGTTTGCGCCTTTTGGCTCACGTATATGATAGTATCGCTAGCATCCATATGACAGAGAACCCGGGCCGACATGACTAGTCGTGAACCCAAAGTGGCACTAACTTACTAGGACAGGCATACATGAATCAACATCGAGCATGTCGGTCAGCAGCGTGCGAATCCGGGCTGTAGCACTGGGCTAACAAGACTCCGGTGAACCGGGCTGTAGCAGGCTAGGCAGGACTTCGGATGTCACCGCGTGACATTTCCCCGAAGGGACAAGCACAGGAACGAAGTGAATCACATGCCGGCCAGTCTAAGTGTTCCGGAGCAGTAGTGTTGGGCTAGCAGGACTCCAGTGAACCGAGTTGTAACAGACTACCATGGCTTAGTGGAAGCACTAGACTACATTTCCCCATAAGAGAGGCTACCAAGGATAAACAACTAGGTTGTCGGATCCCACACATAGCAGTACACGTCACACGTACGCATAACATGCAAGTATGTGTTGTACAACATGGCATCACAACATAACTCAAACTCATATAGATAAAGGCCTAGAAGAGCCACATAGCATTAAATACAAACAGGGGTCACATGACCCATCATTCAGAACATACAAGCAATGGAAGCATTACATGTCTGAGTACAGACAACTACAAAAGAAAAAGGCTGAGAAGCCTGACTATCTACAAGTCCCTCCCAAGGGTACAAGATCATAGCTGAGGTAACAAGCTACTCGTCGAAGTCCAAGCGGTACTACTAGTGAGACAGATGTCTCATCTGCAAAACATAAATAAAGCAAAAGTGAGTACAAAGGTACTCAGCAAGACTTAAATCAGATCCTATCATACATGCATTTGTATCAAGAAGGTAATGTGGGGTTTAGTTGCAGCAAGCCAGCTTTGACTCAGTGGCTATCCTGTTCTACGACAACGAGAAACTTCTTTGAGGTGAGGTAGCGCACACGAGTCCACTAAACACCACATCAATACACTACTATGGATTCATCCCCGTCTCTCTACGAGAAGCCATTCATAGCACTCACACTTGTCTTGACCATTTTAGAGTATCCACTTTAAGTTGTCTATGTACCATGTAAGCATCCAAGAAGCCCATAACCGAGGACACGGCTATTCGAATAGATCATGATAACCCTGTAGGGGTGTACTTCTTCACACACGCTCTCACCACTTATCACCATATACACGTCATGTATCTCGGCAATCTTCAAGCGGAAGCCTAGCGAGGGTGTCGGCCACGACCTGACCAACCACACAAGACTCTAGTCCAGGTTTATCGCCTATTCGGGTTCCATCCGCAAGGATATCCGGCCGGGGTTTCGCTCACGGCCCCAAATGATGTGTACAGGGTTCCCGAGCCCACCATCCGGGTGCCACTCGGTACATCGGATCACGGTGCCTAGTCTGTCCCAAGTCCACCCTGCCGGGTGCCACTCGGTAGAAAAATAGCACTACCTACAAACACCAGAAACTATTTGCAACTCCTGGACAGAGATCAAGTTGGTTAATAAGTCGAGAGGGGCACTTAAGCATTCCAATGTGTGGTAGTAGCTAGTCATTGGACGACATACATGGAACTCGGTGCTTAAGGACGGTTCCAGTGAGACAACCCACCATGTACTCCTACATGGCCTCTCACCGCTACCTTTACCAAATTGTGTTCACACACTTATCTCTCAACATCAGAACATAGCATTGCACTCCAATTCATTCCCAATGAATCAGACCTGACATACTCTAAGCAATAGCAGACAAAGCATGGTAGGAACACAACATGGCTCAATCAACTCCTACACATGCTAGTTGGTTTTAACTATTTACTGTGGCAATGACAGGTCATGCAGAGGAATGGGTTCAACTACCGCAGCATAAAGTAGCAGTTGAATCATTGTTGTCCTAATGCAATAAATGAGAGCAGGAGCGAGAGGGTAGGATTTTATCAGAATGAACAAGGAGGTTTGCTTGCCTGGTAGATCAACAGGGGGGCACTGCTCCTCAGACAGGTACTCTAGATCGGTCTCCGGAGCAGGACCTATCAAGAAGGAATGGTGTCAGAAATGAATACACAGTCATATGCAACAATATGATGCATGAACATGGCGTGAAGATGTGATGTTGTTTGAGCTAATGCAACTAGCATTCATTTGGTTGAGGTCCATTTGAACCAAAGGTTCAAATGCAGTTCCAAAATAAGCTCTTATAAATGCCATTCATATGTTTTCATATATACAGCATGTATAGGTTGGTTTGTCATGCATGAAAATGGTACATATGGATAGATTGAATTTTTCTGATCATTTTTCATATATAAATTATTTCAATCTGAGATACGGTTGAATTTCTATGAATTTTTGAAGTTTATAACAATTTTTGGAATTTCCTGATTTATTTTAAAACCAGAAAAAAGATATATTGCGTCAGCATGACAACAGCATTGCGTCAGCAGGTTAAACGCGACTGACCAGGTCAAACCTGACATGTGGGGTCCACACGTCAGTGTCACAGTGTTAAACGGTGGGTTTTTTTACTAATCTAATTAAAATTAGTGGCGCTGGGGCCCACTGTCAGTGTCTCTAGGGGGTAGTTAGTGCCTAACTAAGATGCCACGTTAGCCCGCCAGAGTTCTGGCCGGCAGCGACCAATAACGCGGCGGCGACTCGCCGGACTTGCGCTACGAGTGGCGTCTGGACGCGCGAAGACCACCGGGGCGTAGCCCGTCGTCGTCCGCATCCAGGGGAGGTGGTGGGAGGCTGCGGGGGCGCCAGAGCTCGCCGGAGCAGGGCTCAAGGTGGCGGCTGGAGTTCGGGATGGCGCGGGCGCGGGGCTGCAATGCTCGGGCGAGCCAACGGAGTGGCTAGGCAGCCTCCTAGAGGTGCCAGGAGCATATTAGTACCCCTGGAGCGAGCAGGAGAAGCTCGGGAGCATGGGCTAGCCGGTCATGGCGGACGGCGGCCTCGGCTGATCTCGGGGCTGCAGCTAGAGGGCGAAAATGACGCGGGGAAGGGAGGGGAAAAGCAGTGGAGCTCACAGGGAGGTCGATGAGCAAATTAGTGGGCTCGGGGGCGACCGGAGCGAGGCGAATCGACGAACGGCGTCCGGCGGGTACCAAGCTTGAAGATGACCAGATGGCGGAAATGCAGGCCTCCGGCGAAGCGTGGCTCGGTGGGGAGGGTGAGGGCGTTGCGGCGGAGGTCTTGGACAGCACAGGGAGGCGAGGGGAGAACGGTGGACGCAGTGGCAGTGAACGGCGGCGACGGCGTGTTCTGGCGTGCGTGAGAGAGAGAGCGGAGGAGGGGGAGGGGGTCAATAGCGAGAGGGGAGAGACGCAGGGGGTCGAGGGCGTCTCCGTGGCATCGCCTAGGCGCACCGGGGAGGAGCCAGGCAGGCAGGGAGGGAGGAGGTGGCCGGCGCGTGCACGCGCGCGTCGGGCGCACGCGCGATGTCCTCCTGGCAGGAGGTAGGCAATGACTTGGCCTGGGCCAACAGTGCTGGGCCGGCACAGGTGAGGCTCAGGTGAGTCATTCTCTCTCTGTCCTCTCTAATTCTTTCTGTTTTCTAATTTTTGTCATTTGTTTTGACTTAGTAATAATACTAAACCATTTTATTTAATTCTGTCAAATTTTGCAGGGACCTAAGGGATTAATCCAAAGCCCCTCACCAAAATTCAGAATTTTTGGACATATATTATATATATAGCAAATATATATCCGAAGCAAATAATTACTGGATTAATTCCAAATGCCCAAAATAAAATACTTATGAGCTCTTAAAAGTATTGATTTGATTTTTATCTCTATCCAATATTTTCAGAGAGCAACATGAGCATTTTCTTGGACCCTTTTGGAGCAATTTTTACTTGGGTCATTTTCAGAAATGATTCTGAGGGTTTCACAAATCCCCATTTCAAATTTAAATGGAATTTAAACATGATGCAAACAAGAAGGCTAGCCTAGTTCATACCAGAACTAGGGATGTGACAATGTGCATATGGAGAACTCTATATTTGGAAGTACTGAAATCCTGCAATGCTTACCACGTGTACATACCTATATTCGCCCTTCAGCAATCAATGGCTAGAATAATATCCTCACAAAATTTTTGCCCACAGAACACGATTATATAACAATGCATGGTCTGTTAGTTACCTTGAAGAATTTGTTTGTGAGGACAGAACATGATTACATAACATGCATGACATGGTAGTTTCCTCTGAAGAATCGATTACGAGATAACATGAGTATAACCATGCATGGCACTTCTATATTTTCGAACCCAGTATACATTTCCCTGTATTTTCCTCCCAGTTCCCATAGGGACATATCAATGATGTTTCCTGCATTATCCTACTCATACTCTGAACAATGCTGATCTTACATTAACAATGCCTATCCTTTTTGATATGATGCAGTGTCCCTACAGTTACTACCCTTTGTAATCGCACCACCTTTGGCAAAAACAAGGAAGCACAACTGGTTCCTCGCTCGATCAGACGACGGCAAAAGACTGATGATCATTCGGACACATGAGCCGGAAAAGTTATATTGCAAAAACGCCACTGTATACAAGCACCGTGTAATACGTGAGTATCCGGACAGTGGCTGTTATGTATATGAGCAGGATACCAGCTTGTTGGGGGCCTTTAGGATTTTTTAGTTGGAGGCGGGTAAACAGCCTTGGTTCACACTCTCTGTTTCTCGGACTCAATTATCCGATTAACCAGGAGATCACCGTTGGCAAGGACCTTGATGGCAGAGAGGCTCTATTTGCTATAGAAAACTGTGTCTACACGGCGAGCCCTAGGAGTTCGGGAGCAAACTCCCCTGATTGTCAACGATACAGCCTGCAGCCAAAAGAAGGTGAGAATGACAAAGGCATCCGGATTAACTTTGATCCTTGGATGTCTCAATTATGACAGGCAGTGATGTGGTTCGAGCCTTTAGGTTGATAGGTAATTGGGCTGTTGCATCGAAAGGGTGGAGTATTGGTGTCTCCGGATCACTGGTCGCTGAAGCGGGGCTGCAAATTATGATGGTGTTGGATCATTTCTTCGAATGACTTTGTTGTCTTTGCTTTTGGTTCTGGATGGGTAGTTCTTTCTTTTGTTATGCATATTCCTTGTCATTTGGTCATCCTCGTCTATGTCACTCTTACTATGTAATAGTTGCTTCTGTTTAGAATGCCATTCTTGTCTAGATCACGAGAGTCTGAGCGCTGCAGATGGGTGCATTTTGGTGGTTTAGCAAGACTTCTTATGAACTATCATGTCTTGCTGTTTATGTCAGTAGTAGTCACTAGTCAGTGTTTGAATGTTGTATATATCATTGTTTCGAATTGTTTATTGTCTCGAACTACTGGTGGGTAAATGAGGGCATCACCATTCTCTAGTGTTCAGAGTATATCTCCTTTTTTCAAGCTATATAATTTGAGCTCAGTGTCTTTTTGATGATGTACACTTGTTTGGGCCAGTGAGGTGTCATTGAATATGGGCCGAGTAGTAACACAATGCCAAACAGGTCAATTATGACTCTCAGGCCGGGCTCTCAAAAGATGCTGAAAAAAAAGGCCGGGCTCTCCAAAAAAGAATGAATAAGGACTCTTAGGCCGACATGTGGGCGCCACCGGTGTTTTCGTGCGCTTGCGCGCCGAGAGCATATTGGCGCGTGCTCGAAATTCATGCTACCTTTTCATCCGCAGTCTCCCGCCCCTCCCCCACCTCTGGAATCTCGATTCCTACTCTAGTTCCCCCAAATCCCCCTCCTGTACTCCCTGTACTCAAGCGCACTATCATGTCGCCGGTCAACGTGGATCTCCGAGCCGGAGATCCTGAGGTCCGTACTGCCTTCGGTCGCTGCATGCTATCGCCCAATAGTGGCATGGCGGCGGTTGACGACCAATTTGCCGGCAAAGTGCTGATGGTAACCATCAACGGCGACCGGCCTCCCGTCTCACCGGATGACCTTGTCAAAGCTCTTGGCATTGCGCATGGCATCCAAATAAGTGACTTGCTCATCAAAGTATGTTCGCCACCGGCTGATTTCTTCGTCAGGTTCTGGACAACTTTCGACTGCAGTCGTGTGTTCGAATCTTCCCGGCGTTTGTTCTATGATGGCGTGCTGGTGAGCTTTGATTGGTGGCACCCAGGATGGGGCTCGGTGCCCTCTGAGCTTGAGTTTTTAACAAAGCTTACCTTCCATGGCATGCCTCAACGTGCTTAGAACAGCGAGTCCATGAACGAGCTTATCAACGACCATGGATGAAGAAGCTGTCCACCATATCGAAGGTGATTGGTGTTGAGATACCGGTGCAGGAACCGGGGTTGTACTATTCGTCGCCACCAAGGCCGCCGCGGACCACGTTAGGGATGTACCTGTATCGAGTGTTCGTGCATGTCGAAGAAGTAGTCAATCCATCAATCGAGGTCCTGCCGCCGCCGCTGGTGCCAGGGTCCGTCGACGACGTCCATTACAGGAGTCAACGTCAGACTTTCCTCGTGTTGCTCGGAATGATGGATGGCATAGGGCCTACTCCATCGCACGGCGGAGGCCACTGCTTCTTTGGGAGAAGAGGCAGGGCTGGCTGCCTGGATGTGCTCTAATTTGAGGTAACAACTGAATCTTGTCAGATACTAGTTAAATCCGAGCTATGGGTGTGAAGCACTGATATGCCAGTACATTTGATTGTGACATGTTCTAATTTTCTACCTGAACTTTTTTAGAAATGGTTGTACGTCAAATTAATGTGCTAGGAGTACTTATTGTGTTGTCTGTCTGTTTTCTTTGCACAACATTCAAGATATTTCCCCGTCATTGATAAAGACGATGAACCGTTATGTACGACTTCGTTGGTTTCAACATAGCCCTTCCCGTAGCGATCCACTACTTCCATCCTGATTGTGCCGCCTGCGTGAAATTTTTGTATGCATGTTCAGTGTGCTATGATGTTCTATATGATTGTGTCAACTATATAAGTTTTTACTGAGAATCAGCAATGCATATGGCTGAAACATGTATTTATGAGCATCGGCCGATGGGTCTCTCTCTCTATCTCTCTCTCACACACACACGCGCGCGCACACGCACAAGTGGGACCCATTGAATTATTTATTTGCTCATGACAACTTTTAATTAGGTTCCACTGTAATCTAACTTTTTCTTAAGTTATTAATTGAGCTCAGTGACTTCAAAAAGTTGTACAGAAGCCTTGTTTGGGCCTTTCCGGCGTCGCTGAATGTGGGCTGAGTAACCATGTTAGGTTGTACTGTACTACACATGCCTTTTTTCGCTATTTTTTTTAAATAATACATTTTTATTAATTTTCGTAAATATTACGCTGGGTATTTTTTTTTCAAGAATAATACACCGTCCGCCCGCTGCAGGCCGACTGGGCCTAGTCGGCCCACGGCAGGCCGATTGGATTCCAGTCAGCCTACAGCTGGCCGACTGGCCCCTGTCGGCCCACTGTGGGCCGACTGGAGCTAATTGGCTCGTTGTTGGCTAATTGTTTTTGCAAAAGTGTTAATCATGTATTTAAAAAATATGTGTATTGTGACCTCCTCCGCTCGCTGTGGGCCCACTGTTGACTAAAAAATATGTTTTTAAAAGTATTAATCATGTATCTAAAAATTGTAAAATGTGTGTATAAAAAATGTTCCTTATCTATACAATTTTTTTTAAATGTGTGTATAAAAAATAGCTTTTTTTCAACACCAGCAATGCAACTCGGCCGACAGTTGTACACAATATCCGGGTCAACTTGTTATTCTCCGCCCACTGGGCTGCAACTTTCCTAGGAGGTATGCATTAGGCTTAACAAGAAAATGGACTTTAAGAAATAATAAATGGGATGTAATTATAATAACTGGACAGTTACTATGCACCAAACACGTAATTAGTTTGAAAAATATATTATTTTTGGAATTTGAAAATTTTAATTTCATTACTTGTTACACGCGCAATATTTCGTTGGATTTTAACGTAATACAACTTTATTTTGAAATTATATTAACCTGACTAGAAATTTCGGATAAAAATATTTCGGATCCCATCAAAATGTGGGAATTTTTTTTGAATTCTGTTTTGAGCGGTTGTTTGAAATTATTAATCGTTGTCCTAGCTAGAAGTTGGGCTGTACTTTTAACAAACTGTAAATGGTCTGTAGTAAATTCCATTAAAATTAAAAAATGGGTTGTACATTCTTACAAATCACAAATGGACTATATGTTCTCTGCCAAATCCGAGCCGTGGGCCTACTAAGTTGACGCGTACCAAGGGCTTTGTTAACTTAGTCAATATAAACGATTCTAGCTGCAGTGACCGTACAATGTCCATCGAACGGCAGTAGTGCTTCTTCAACCTCTGGTCTTCTTGCTCTAGCCGCCTAAAGCAGCGCCGGTCGTGTCACATGCTCCTGCCTCCCGTGGCCGGCTGTGATGCCGCGGAGGCCTCACCGCCCCGTACTACTCCCACCGCTGGCCTGGCCATCCCTCTACTCACCCACACCCCCTGTTATTCTGCGGCAACAGCAGCCTCACACCGCAGCCGAACCAGTGAACCCTCGTACTCCTCTCCGTGCGGGCTTCCACTGATGCGTCTTCCCTGGCTCCGTGCCATCCCCTTCCTAGGCCTCGCCATCGTCCAGACCACCGCCCTGGTGCTCTCGGCGCGGCGTGGTCAACATGGTCAACGACCGACTTCCATCGAAAGAGTATTGTATGTGGAGAGGCTGACAGCAGGGTCCACGGCAGCCGCAAGGAAGTGCCTCCTTTTTACGCGCAAAATAATTATTCCTCAACCTGACAGCGGGGACCCACCGGACGGGCCACCGTATTTCGCAAAAAAAATGATTCGCCCCCTGACTGCTGGGACCCACGAGCTACATCTTCGCATGCGAGGAAGTGCGTCCAAAAAAACGATTCACCCCCCTGACTGCTAGGACCCACCAGGCCCCCGACTGCTGGGACCCACCAGTTACACCTTCGCACGCAAGGAAGTGCGTCCGGGCAAAAAAGACGATTCGCCCCCTGACTGCTGGGAACCACCAGCTACATCTTCGCAGGCAAGGAAGTGCGTGACAGTCGGGACCCACCTGGTCGAAGCATACGTAGCGTTGTCATTCTGGTCGCGAACGTGTACGTACATACTGGTCGATGTAGAGGCGCGCACGTGTCGTAGTAGAGGCGCGCACGTAGCATGTACACGTACGTACAGCTACCAGGGTGCAAGAAAGAAAATACGGCCACGTATGTGTATATATGGGCGGGGTCTCAAACGCCTACTCGCGCATATGTACGGCCAGGGCTCGTGTACATGGCTGGGTCGAAATGGAGAAACAACGTCGTCGTCGTGTTCATGGGGAGGCAACGGAATGCGTCGTGTTCATGGGGAGGCAACGGAATGCGTTGTGTTCATTAGAAGGGCTTGGATGGAACAGGCGACGGAAACGAGGCCTGGCGTACCGCAGAACGGAGGAAACGGCCTTGTGTTCGACCGTCCATGTTCGAAACGGGATCCTGTTCATCGGGAGGGGTGTGGTGTACCGCAAAATGGAGGAAACGGACCTCCTACGGTCGAAACGGGGGTCCTGTTGATCGGGAGGGGTGTGGCGTACCGCAAAACGGAGGAAACGGACCTCCTGCAGTCGAAACGGGGGTCCTGTTGATCAAGAGGGGTGTGGTATACCGCAAAACGAAGGAAACGGACTTGTGTTGGAGCGCTATGGTCGAAACGGGGGTTATGTTCATCGGAAGGGGTGTGGCATACCGCAAAACGGGACTCCACGGGATACTGTTCATCTCCACTGTCGACCTCCTCCAGCCTCCACGGGCTCCTATTCATCCAGCCTCCACCGCGCGCTACTCCACCGGCTACTGTTCAACCACCCCTCCACGGGCACCCCTCCACCGTCTACTATTCGTCTAGCCCTCCACACCACGGGGTCCTGTTCAACCACCCCTCCACCGTCTACTGTTCATCCAGCCCTCCACACCACGGGGTCCTGTTCATCCACCCCTCCACGGGCACCCCTCCACCGTCTACTGTTTATCCAGCCCTCCACCACACCACGGGGTCCTGTTCATCCAGAGGGAACGCCACCTCTCACTGTTCATCCAACCCCCCCGCAACGCTCACTGTTCATCCCATAGATCGGCTTCAGTTAGTAGCAGTAGCGAAGGAATCGCTCGATCGGGTTCAGTTAACAGCCATCGATCGATCGCTCGGGTTTAGTAACGCTTAGCCTGCAGTGCAATCGCTCGGGTTCAGTTAGAGCCCAACGCCTCGCTCGGGTTCAGTTAGAGCCAACGCCTCGCACACACGCGCGTATGTGTACGAGAGAAACGCGCATCGCTCAGCCCCCGACCTCCCACCATAACCGGGAACTCCCCGAAATTTTCCTCCCCCTCACTTCTACCACAGTTTTTTCCGTCATGGACGGCCCAAAGAATGTCATGCAGCTGCGTCTCCGGCCCGCCCAGGACGAAAAGCCCATTTTCTGTCATGTTTTTTTGTCATAGAAGTAGGAGCCCACCACATCTATGATGATACCGGGTTTTGTCACAATTATCATCATAGAAGTGTCATATGTATGATATAAATTTTTTTATTTCGGCCCAAAATGTCACGGATGTGTCTTTTTTTGCAGTGCACATAATTCAGCAGCCAGAGGAATCAGCCATGCAATTCTAGACACAGTTCCTAACAAAGAAAAATCAAATCGTCGACTGTCCGGATGCAGAGGCCCTAGCAGCTTTTAAGCACAACATCCGCGATGAGTGGCTCGCCCGGCACCTTGGCCAGGAAAAGCCGAAATCTATGGCAGCCCTCACGACACTCATGCCCCGCTTTTGCGCGGGAGAGGACAGCTGGCTGTCTCGAAGCAATAACATATCAAAGAACCATGGTACTTCGGATACCAAGGATAGCAATGGCAGGTCACGTCGCAACAAACACAAGCGTCGCATCAACAACGACAATACCGAGGATACGGCAATCAATGCCGGATTCAGAGGCTCTAAACCCGGTCAGCGGAAAAAGCCATTCAAAAGAAGCACCCCGGGGCCGTCCAGTTTGGGCCGTATACTCGATCGCTCGTGTCAAATACACGGCACCCCCGACAAGCCAGCCAACCACACCAATAGGGAATGTTGGGTGTTCAAGCAGGCCGGCAAGTTAAATGCCGAAAACAAAGATAAGGGGCCACATAGTGATGACGAATAGGAGCCCCGGCCGCCGAACACCGGAGGACAGAAGAGGTCCCCCCCACAAGTGCGGACGGTGAACATGATATACGCAACCCACATCCCCAAGAGGGAGCGGAAGCGTGTGTTAAGGGACGTATATGAGTTGGAGGCAGTCGCCCCAAAGTTCAACCCATGGTCCTCCTGTCCGATCACCTTCGATCGCAGGGACCATCCCACTAGTATCCGTCATGGCGGATTCGCCGCCCTGGTCCTAGACCCAATCATTGACAGATTTCACCTCACTCAAGTCCTTATGGATGTCGGCAGCAGCCTGAACCTTCTTTATCAGGACATAGTGCGCAAAATGGGTATAGACCCCTCAAGGATCAAACCCACAAAAACGAACTTCAAAGGCGTCATACCAGGTGTAGAGGCCCATTGCACAGGCTCAGTCACACTGGAAGTGGTCTTCGGATCCCCGGATAACTTCAGAAGCGAGGAGTTAATCTTCGATATAGTCCCGTTCCGCAGTGGCTATCATGCACTGCTCGGGCGAAATGCATTTGCGAGATTCAATGCGGTACCGCATTATGCATACCTCAAGCTCAAGATGCCAGGACCTCGGGGGGTCATCACAGTCAATGGAAACACAGAGCACTCTCTCCGCACAGAGGAGCACACTGCGGCTCTCGCAATAGAAGCACAAAGCAGCCTCTTCAGGCAATCCACCAGTTCGGTGATTAAACGCCCGGACACCGTCAAGCGTGCCCAGAGTAATCTGAAACAAGACCGCCTGGCACGCTCCGAGCTCGCATAGCATTGCGGCCCCCACCCCAGTCCCAGCCAAACGGCAAAATCCGTGCCATGGGTACATAATTATGCATTAAAAATACCATGGGCATAGGTGGGGGGCACGAGTACGGCATGCCCCAAAACGCGGCTCAACCGCACTAGGGGCTTCCAGCCTTATTATTTTTTCTCTCTTTCAGGACTTTACTCTCTGGAAACCCCGTCCGACAGTATGATTGCCAGACACACGATACAACAACCAAGGAGGCAGCAAGCTACGTCGCACCATGGAACTCCCAGGTGGTCTCTGATAACGACTGAAGTACTTGCTTTAAATACCATTTCTCAGCTTGCCCTTTGAGGGGACATGTCAAATAGTCCTACTTTTTGCTTATCGCACTACTTGTATCATTCTCCTTCGATGCACCTTTTTGAATAAACAATGCATAGCACTAGTCTATTATAGCATTGTTTATTCTTCTTATATATATATATATATATATATATATATATATATATATTCATGACATTCAGCACTCGTACACTCTGGTACGGCCAATACGCCAGGGGCTTAAGTGTACCCCATAATACGGCGTGAGAAGTCTAAACACTTTCGATAGTGCGGCACCCCGAACTTATAGCATTATATGCATTAGCTCCGAATCATGTCTTGGGTCAATAGTTGGGTTTGCCCGGCTCCCATGTTTTGGTACCTTACGTTCCGCTATATCGGCTAAGGTAGCACTGGGAGAACCACTACGATTCTGCCCCGGTTCATCTAGGCAAGCACCTCAGTAGAGAAAGCTAAAACTGATTGTCATGATAAGGCGAGAGCTGCTCGCTGTTCGAGAGGTCTCGAGTCCCTAAAGACTTATGCCGCTTAGAGCGAGGAGTCGGCTTTGTCCGGCTTAAGGCGTGTACAGCGCCCCGAATTCGGCCTTCCGAATAGACTTCTATGGCTAAGTGAGAGTGATAAAGCATTATAGTCCGATTGCCTTGTTCGTTGTGCTGAGCACCTCCCTCGAAGGACCCAGCAATGGGAAAAAGAGTGCTCATATTTATCCCGAACACCCTAGCACTCGTGGCATGGGGGCAGAAGCCGATGACTAGCCATCTCTCAGATTTAATAAACAACCGCACAGAAGGTAATATTTTAAATTCAAACAAGCGTTGCATAGCGCATATGAACAAGTTTTCATAATACAGGATCACACAAGCAAGTTCATTCAAAAATTACATCCTTCGCACACTCGTCCGCCACAAGACGGGCACCCTTCAGAACACCCTCGTAATACATTTCGGGGTGGCGATGCTCCTTGCCCTGCGGCGGCCTCTCCTTCACCAGCTTCTCGGCGTCCATCTTGGCCCAGTGCACCTTCGCACAGGGAAAAGCCCGGCGTGCACCTTCGATGCAAATGGACCGCTTAATGACTTCCAGCCGTGGGCAGGCATCCACAAGACGCCTCACCAGGCCGAAGTAGCTATTGGGAAGGGACTCACCAGGCCATATCCGGAGTATAAGGCCCCTCATGGCCGGTTCGGCCACCTTGTGCAGCTCGACCAGTTGCTTCAGCTGGTCGCTCATAGGCATCGGGTGTTCAGTCCCAGTATACTGAGACCAGAACAACTTCTCCGTCGAGCTTCCCTCCTCGTCCTGGTAATACTTCGCGGCATCCGACAGGCTGCGGGGCAAATCTGTGAATGCTCCTGGAGAGCTCCGGACTCGGGTAAGTAACAAGTAATTTACTTTCACATGCTTGCTTTGCATATTGAATGCCTTACCCGCCGCTTTGTGCTTTCGAGGGCCACGGCAAGCTCGGACTCTCGCGTCTTCGAGTCAAGCTCCAAATCCTCGTGCTTCTTCATGAGAGCCTGGAGCTCTTGATGCACCTCGCCCACCCATGCCTCTTGTTTTTCCCGCTCGGTGCGCTCCTTGGCCACTTTGTTTTCGTCCTCGGACAGCGCTTGCTTCAGCGTCGCCACTTCGGTCGTGGCCCTTGGCACATCCATGATGATCATATCATTTTGCAACCGCGTCTTATATATGTATATATATATATATATAGACAAGGCATTACTTACCTTTGTTCTCCTCGAGCTGGCTCTTGGCAAGGCCAAGCTCTTTCTCAGACCGCTCGAGGTTCTGCCTCAGTGCGGCGACCTCTGCAGTCAGTGCGGCAGAGATCAGCAGCGAAGCCTGCATACGCATACAGACATACTTATATTAGACTCCTGCAGATATTATTTGATCCTCTATTCGGATTTTCTTTGTGAACACCAAACAGAGCATCAGGGGCTACTGTCTATGCGGTAATATTTTCCTATATTTTAAACTCTTACCTCAAAGCCTATTAGAAGGCTGGCACAGGCTTCAGTTAGTCTGCTCTTGGCGGACTAAACTTTCTTGATCACCGCACTCATAATAGTGCGGTGCTCTTCGTCGATGGAAGCGCCGCGAAGCGCTCCCAGTAGGTTGTCCGGTGCCTCTAGATGGACAGAGCTCACCAGCACGGGCGGCTTGCCCCTCTTGGAAGGGGGCCGCCTGCCTGAGTCCGGAACCACTGGAGGTTCCGGCATGGTGTTCGGATGAGGGCCAAACTTGGAGCCCTTGGGAGTCTCGCTCCCTTCACGCCTGGAATCTGGAAGGTCGCCTTGAGGCACCTCCGGGACTATCTCCCCCCGGCACGGTGCCCCTTGAGACAATACCTCGACATTGTCCGTAGGGCAAGGAGAGGAGGCGGTTGGAAGTCTATCACTATCCATATCCGACGAGTCCAAGGAACCGTCTGACGAGGATACGTCGATACGGGCTCGGGGCGGACTGCACGATCATATTCGACGTTAGGAGAAGCAGTGCAATAAAAGTATGATATGAGTTACTCTGGTATCCGAATACTTACGACTTCGCCAGGGGCTTGGCCCTGAGTAACCACTCGTCTTCGCCGTCAGCGGCGGTGGTGGAACAGTCCGGAAGGAGAGTCCTTCCCTTCTTGAACCCTTCGGCCTCCCCGGTTGGGGCGTCCTTCCTTTTCTTGTCTCTCCCGGCTGGAGGGGGAGAGTCTTCATCTTCCTCCTCCTTGTTTTCACGGGAGGAGTGCGTCTCGGAGTTATCAGACGATTGGTCCGATACCACCTGGCGCCGGGAACTCTTTCGGGTTCCCTTGGCCTTCTTCTTGGTCTTCTCCGGCACCTCATAAGGAGCTGGAGTCCGCATCTCCGTCAGGAGAGCGTCTGCAGGGTCTTTGGGCAGAGGGGTCGGACAATTAATCTGCTCCGGTGTCTCCACCCAGTCCTGTCAAAGGCATGGGAGCTCAGACCCCGCACATGGTTAAGCTATGGGAAATAAATACCCTACCAGATGTACAAAACTTACCAGATTCGCAGGGCGCTTCGCGCTTAGCCAGCGGTCCTCGGTAAGAGAAGGAGGGACCTCGGCGCCCTTGAACAGGACCTTCCAGACGTCCATATGTGTCGTGTTGAAGAGCTCGCGTAGAGTCTGGTGCTGGGCCGGGTCGAACTCCCATTAGTTGAAAGCCCATTGTTGACATGGGAGGATCCGGCGGAAGAGCATGACCTGGACTATGTTGACAAGCTTATGTTTCTTGCTTATCATGTTCCAGATACACTTCTAGAGTTCGTCCAGCTCCATCGATGAACCCCAGGACATGCCCTTCTCCTTCTAGGAAGTGAGCCGCGTGGGGATTCCGGATCGAAACTCGGGGGCCGCCACCCAGTTGGTGTCGCGCGGCTCGGTGATGTAGAACCACCATGATTGCCACCCCTTTATGGTCTCCACGAAGGAGCCCCCGAGCTAACGTTGGGCATTTTTCCCACCATGGCTCCGCTGCATTCCGCTTGTTGGCCGCCTACTACCTTCGGCTTGATATTGAAGGTCTTCAGGCACAGGCCGAAGTGGGGCCGGATGCGGAGGAAAGCCTTGCACACGACGATGAACGCCGAGATGTTGAGGATGAAATTCGGGGCCAGATCTTGAAAGTCCAGCCCGTAATAGAACATAAGGCCGCGGACGAATGGATGGAGGGGAAACCCCAGTCCGCGGACGAAGTGGGGGAGGAAAACCACCCTTTCGTGAGGTTCCGGGGTAGGGACGATCTGCCCCGCGGCTGGCAGCCGGTGCGCGATATCCGTGGCTAAGTATCCGGCCCCATGTAGTTTTTTGATGTGTCCCTCCGTGACGGAGGAGACCATCCACTTGCCTCCCGCTCTGGACATGTTTGGAGAGAGTTGAGGAGAAGGATGTGGACATGGGCGCTGGAGCTCGAGTGCACGAGAATGGATGAGCAAGGACGAAGAAGGCGTGGGTAGAAAAAGGTGAAACCTTATCCCTTTATAAGGGCGGACGAAACTATGCACCCCCACCAGCCTGGTAAAACTCGCTTATCCCCCAAGCGTCGTAATTGATGGCGCGGTTGGGTTACCCACGTCCGTATTGATGGGAATCCCGTAATAAGGGGACACGATTTCTGTTTCGACAAGACGTGCCAAGGAAACCGCCTCGCGAAACATGCTGAGATAGGTTATGAAAAACGATTCGAATAAAGACCTGGCTGTGGTGTGATGTCACGCTACGGGGTATGTCAGCAGATTAGATTTGTGGAAATATTATTCTCTCTACGGTGGTATGTGGAACTTGTTTTGCAGAGCCGGACACGATCCTCGTGTTCAAAATCTTCTATGAAGTATTCGGAGGAGGAACCCGCCTTGCAATGCCGAAAACAATATGTGCGCCGGACTCATCGTCATTGAAGCTTGGTTCAGGGGCTACTGAGGGAGTCCTGGATTAGGGGGTATCCGGATAGCCGGACTATATCCTTTGGTCGGATTGTTGGACTATGAAGATACAAGATTGAAGACTTCGTCCCGTGTCCGGACGGGACTCTCCTTGGCGTGGAAGGCAAGCTTGGCAATACGGATATGTAGATCTCCTTCCTTGTAACCGACTCTGTGTAACCCTAGCCCTCTCCGGTGTCTATATAAACCGGAGGGTTTTAGTCCGTAGGACAACCTACAATCATACCATAAGCTAGCTTCTATGGTTTAGCCTCTCTGATCTCGTGGTAGATCAACTCTTGTAATACTCATATCATCAAGAACAATCAAGCAGGACGTAGGGTTTTACCTCCATCAAGAGGGCCCGAACCTGGGTAAACATCATGTCCCCTGCCTCCTGTTACCATCCGCCTAGATGCACAGTTCAAGACCCCCTACCCAAGATCTGCCGGTTTTGACACCGACAATGGTACTATCGGTTCTCGATGGTAGTGGTACACGTTTTCCTGTAGATATTCGGGTCAACGAGGGGGTACTTGGCGTAACATAGGTCTCCGGGGTCGTCAGGTACACGTTCACAAAGTAGTCGTACACGACGACGGTAGTTGTTCACTCAACGACCTTCAGTGATGGTAGTTGTTCTCGTATCGTTGTGGAAGTAGTTGTACATGGTTGTGACGGTAACCGAGCTTGGCGATCCGACGGGGTAAACTTAAGTCATCATGGGAACTTGATGAATCCGAGGTCTTCGAGGTCGACGGTAGTTGCACATCTCATAGTGGAACTTGACAGATTTGAGGGCTCCGGGCGTCGTGGTACTTGGCAACAACCGGGGTGGTCTTGACGCATCTAATGTTTCCGAGGGACTTGGCATGTCCAAAACGTAGCAGCTCAAATGTCTCGATCGGGAGCACTCATTCGGGCGTCCTTGGTCGTGCCGGCAATGTACTTGACGAATCCAGAGGCGGTCATCGGTAGTCGAACTTGGCGAACCCAGGTCTGTGCGGGACTTGGCAGGTTCCACACATAGATGCATCTATTGTGCTCGAAGGCAGCAGGAGGGCAGAAGGAAGACGAGGTCAGCCAGTGGCACCGGAATGTGGCAGAGCTGCTGGAGCTCGTCGGAGTAGCTGCAGGGGAGGCATAGCGGTGCTCGGTGGCCAGCAGGAGGAAGAGCAGAGGAGGTCGACGCTGGGAGGAGGTTGAGGATGGCAGGGGCGCGCGCAAGGAGGTCGCAGGCGAAGACGTGGTGGAGGTCGCCGGCGCGGGCGAAGGCAGTGGCAGCATGGCACGGCGTGAGGGTGCAATAGCTGCTGCTGCTGTCGGTGGCGAGGTCAAGGCAGGATCCGATCAAGAGAGGGACACGGGCAAGAGGAAGGAGAGGTTGGCGTGGTTGCGCACGCAGACCGAAATCCTGCTGGTGGTCGTCGGCGCGGCGCCATGGCCGAAGGCCAAGGTCAGGGTCTGAGAGGAGGAGCCTGGTGGTGCGGGTGCGTCATGGCGATACGGTAGCCCAGAGGGGGCTCGCGTGAAGGGGCATTGGGCGCGAGCGCTATCGGGAGGAGGACGAGGGGAATCAAGAAGGGGAGTGGGGTCGAGCGCTGGCGGTGCTGGAGGATGGACGCGAGGAAGAGATTGGATCGGGAGACGTTAGGGTGCCAGGTGCGGGCTAGGGTTAGAGGGTTAGGTGGGCCTTAGGGGGTGTTGGGCCTAGGGAGGCCTGGCTGGAGATTGCCTATTGGGCCGGCTGTCTGCTGGCCTTCTCTCTTCCCTCCCTTCTCTTTTCAAAAACAGAGAACTAGAAGAAAGGAAAAGGAGAGAAGAGAAGGTTGGAAGAAGAATTTGGGCAAGCGGTTAATTTTCCTGGACTCATAAAAATATGCATGTTCATAGAAAATTAGAAGTGGCAAGATTGCAGGAATTAAATTCAAAATAATTTGAATTTAATTCAAATATGTTTGAACTAGGACTTGGTAAAAGGAAGGTCCAAAAATGTTGAGATTTTTTATGGAGCTCCGGAAAGAGGTGAAAGGATGTATGGCAAAGTTAGAGACCAAGAATTGTGATAACAAATGCATTGGGATTTATTTTGCAAGTGTGTTCCGGTTAATTCCAAACAAATGCAATATTGTATATAGCTCCCTAATAATATTGGGAGTGTATGTTCTAAAGAGAAATCACCATTGTTCCCTCGATTTAAATGGACCGATGATCCATACGATTTATTTAGTTGAGTTATTAAAAAGGGTTGCATGATGACATGATGCCATGCACCTAATGCAAAGATGAATGCAACGAACCAAACAAAACACACAACGAATCTCGGAATCCATGGAAGACATCTGGAGTGCCGGTCTTGGGGCATCACAACTCTCCTCCACTTACAATAGATCTCGACCCAAGATCTAAGGATGGCACCGGAGAGAAACGAAAGAGGGAGAGGTACGAAAAAGTTGCTTCTTTGACAAACGAGTGAAACCAATGAACCTTGAGAGGTTGAAAACTTGAAAGAAAGAACATAACAGAGCTGAACGAAATTGAGAGTACTCCGGCAGAAAAGAGAAGAAAAACTTGATAAGTTGAAAGATGAGAGGACACAATATTCCTGCTAAACGGATAAGCAAGGAAAAGAACATTCCTACTCTGAATCCAACTTGTAACACCCACGAGGAGGCTATATCTTCCACGTGTCGAGGCACGACTTAGAGGCATAACCGCATGGTGGTTTTGTCGCAAGAGTAGTAATCTTCACACAATCCCATGTACTGAATAAGAAAGGGATAGCGTTGGCTTACACTTGCCATGTCACACAATACATAAATAATTCATACATCATCCAAATACACTCAAAGACTGACTACGGTCAAATCCAACAGAAAAGGAAGATAAACCCCAAATGCTAGATCCCCGATCGTCCCAACTAGGCACCACTACTGATCAACCAGAAAGGACACATGACAACGACCAAGATCTTCATCGAGCTCCCACTTGAGCTCGGTTGCGTCACCTGCACTGGTATCATTGGCACCTGCAACTGTTTGGAAGTATCCGTGAGTTACGAGGACTCAGCAATCTCACACCCGCGAGATCTAGACTATTTAAGCTTATGGGTAGGATAAGGTTATGAGGTGGAGCTGCAGCAAGCACCTAAGCAAAATATGGTGGCTAACCTACGCAAATAAGAGTCAGATGAGAAGCTATGCAACGGTCGTGAAGCTAGAAATGATCAAGAAGTGATCCTGAAACTACTTACGTTCAAGCATAACACAAGACCGTGTTCACTTCCCGTACTCCGCCGAAAAGAGACCATCACGGCTACACATGCAGTTGATTCATTTTAATTAAGTCAAGTGTCAAGTTATCTACAACCGGTTATTAACAAATTCCCATCTGCCACATAACCACGGGTACAGCTCTCGAAAGTTTATACCCTGCATGGGTGTCCCAACTTGGCTCATCACAAGCTCTCACGGTCAACGAAGGATATTCCTTCTCCCAGAACAACCCGATCAGACTCGGAATCCCGGTTACAAGACATTTCGACAATGGTAAAACAAGACCAGCAAAACCGCTCGAATGTGCCGACAAATCCCGATAGGAGCTTGTCAGATGTGGTTCTCCGGCTAACCCTTAAGGCTCGAACACTGGTGTGCGCGCGAAGTCTTTCCCTCCTACGGATCTACGCTCTAGCTCGCTAAGATCTTGTGGATGAACTTGACGAACTCGCAACACAGAAAGACACGGGGTTTATATTGGTTCGGGCCACCGTTGTGGTGTAATACCCTACTCCAGTGTGGTGGTGGTGGATTGCCTCTTGGGTGTGTGTCTCTCTAGGTCTGATGAGGTCTCTTCCCGGTCTCTTGCTCACCTCCTCTCTACTGTGGTGGCTAGTCCTATTTATAGAGGCCCTGGTCCTCTTCCCAAATATTAAGTGGGAAGGGAGCCAACAATGGCGGGCTAATTCGAAGGGGGATAGCTAGTACAAGCTATCCTGACAAAAGCGGTCTTCGCCTGCACAAAGCTCTGGTGGTCATGCCGTCTTGGGCTCCGCGATGACCTCTGCCTTGCAGTCCATGGTCTTGGTCTTGTTGCACCGAAATGGCAACCTTTGCCTGAGGCCTCGGTACTTCGCGGCTGCGCTTGCCTCCCTTGCACCAAAGAGGAAACAAGGACGCTGCGCGTGCTGGCGCCTGCCTGGCGCCCGCCTGGTGTCGATCGTCATGGCTCACGTCATGAGAGCCTCGTGAGGTTTTGCCCCACCTTGATACCTCCGCTCCTCGCGAGCCTGCCTGACCAGGTCACTCCAGAGGAGGTCTTGCATCATTCGCCTCGCGAGGCTTGGCCCGTCGGGAGGGTCTTGGGTGCCTTGCTGGTGCAGATGGGCCGTACGGCCTGCTGGCTCCGCCACCCCGCGGGCCGCAGGCAGGCAAGTCTGGGGACCCTCGTTCCCAGAACGCCGACAGTAGCCCCCAGGCCCAAGGTGCTCGCGGGCTTGGCTTCGCAGCGAAGCCAAGGGTCAAGTTCGGAGCGCCGCGGGCCCGAAGAGCCTGCGGCCTCGGTCGATGCGTGGCGGTTGATTGGACATGGGCGTCTCCGCTTCCCCACGCTGCCTTGATGACTGCATGACTTGACAAGTCCCTGCGACATGTAAGGGAAACCATCATTACCTGCGATCGTGGGGGATGCCAGTTGGCCTTCTCTTGCTATAAATAGGGAGGGGGCGGAGCCCCCGTTGCCCATCTCTTCCTCGCTTGCTCGCTTCTTCTTTGCTTCATTTCTTGCAGCGCCTCCAATGGCGCCACGAAGGAAGTTCTCTGCCGCCGAGAAGGGGAAAGCCCCTCGCGAGGGCCCCGGTTCCTCGCCGCCCAAGCGTGGTCGTGGCCGTCCGCGCAAGCACACTGCGACCCCCACCGTGGCCCACCGTCGAGGCGGCGCCGCGACACGCGAAGGGGACCGTCCCAACCATGGCGGTCCAACTGATGAGGGGAGGTGCGCGATGGTGGCGCGGCCTCCCCGCCCACGCTTCCATTCAGCAGAGGTGTCACCGGAGTTCGTTGTTTGATCGGAGAACCCGGCCGGCAACTGGCTCCAGCTTTCACGCTTCTTTGGGACACCCTTTCCTTCACGAGATGCCTGCGTTTGCTCAGAAAGTGTGAAAAATTTGTTAGCGGGTGCGCTAGAGGATTTGTCATTCACCCAAACCTTGACTTGGCGCTTTGTATCGCGGTACCCGAGGGGCACAGATTAGGAGAGATCTGCCAGCTTTCAGGCTTGAACGAGGGTGACTCGCGAGAAGGCAGAGAGAAGAAAAATGCTTGCGAGGGCACCTGCCTAGCCCCCTCGCGAGGTATGCGAGAGAGAGACCAAGAGCAAACCAGGGCTGAAAAACACGGTAAAAGGCGAAGGAACCAAATCAGCAAGGAATGCCAAAAGCAAACTTGATTAAGGAGAAGCGAGCCAACTATGGAAAGCAAATGAAAACCCGCGTCCGGCACCTAATCTAGTCTTCAAGTCTTCTCACCAAGCCGGAGCTAAGTGTTGTCCATTAGGCATGGGAGGGAGCCCCAGGGCCTGAGGCCGGCGCTCCTGAGACTCCAGGGCGTGTACAACCCCAACTCATTATTACGTGAGAGTGTCATGGGCGGCGATTCTTCAGAGGCACCGGGCCTTCTTCACAGGCTCTGGGCCTTTCTTCACAGGCTCTGGGCCTTGCTTCACAGGCTCTGGGCCTTGCTTCATGGGTAGAACTTCTGGAGGTGCTGGATGATCCAGGCGTTTTGGATAGGTGTCCCTTCTTGTGTCTCCAGGTGCACGGCACCAGGCCTGGAGATGTGGGCGACCCTGAATGGGCCGTCCCACATGGGTGAAAGCTTGTGCAACCCTTCCATGGAGAGGACCCACCTCAGGACGAAGTCACCGGTCTCGAGCGTCCTGGAGCGAATGTTGCGGCAGTGGTAATGCCACAGTGCTTGCTGGCACCTTGCCACCCTTGATGCAGCTTCGCGTCAACGTTCCTCCCCCAGCACAAGATCCATCCCCCGCATGGCGTCCTGCTGCGTTTCGTCGAATGCCAGAACCCGTGCAGAGCGATGCTTGACCTCGTGAGGGAGGACTACTACAGCTCCGTAGACGAGGAAGAACGGAGTCTCGCCCGTTCGCTTGGAGGCGATGGTGCGGATGGACCACAAGACGGACTGGAGCTCATCGTGCCAGCTCCTGCCGCAGGCCTCCAGCTTCTTCTTGAAGGTCCTTATCTTGAGGCCCCTCAGGACCTCAGCGTTAGCGCGCTCAGCCTGACCATTGCTCCTGGGGTGGGCCACTGAAGCGTAGCCGATCTGCGTTCCAAGGTTAGCACAGTAGGTTTTAAAGAGGTTACTAGTAAACTGCGAGCCGTTATCTGTGATGATACGGTTGGGGACCCCGAAGCGGCTCACGAGGCCCTTGATGAACTTGACAGCAGAGCCGGCTGGAATGGTTCGGAATGCTTCCACTTCCGCCACTTGGTGAACTTGTCGATGGCGATGTAGAGATAACGGTAGCCCCCTGGCGCTCATGGGAATGGGGCTAGGATGTCTAGCCCCCAGACCGCGAACGGCCATGTGAGCAGGATGGTTTGGAGGCCCTGAGCAGGCTGATGGATTTGCTTGGAGTGGAATTGGCAAGCTTTGCAGGACTTCACCAGCTCGACTGCATCGCTGAGTGCTGTGGGCCAATAGAATCGCTATGTAAGGCCTTGCCGACGAGGGTCCGCGCTGATGAGTGATGTCCACGGTCCTCGCCATGCATGTCAATTAGCAGCTCCCTCCCTTGATCGCTGGAGATGCAGTGCAGCGTGACATCATTCGGTTGTTTCGTGTACAACTCACCGTCTTGAATGCAATATGTCGTGGCCTATCAGGCCACGCGCTCCGCGTCCTCTTCCTTCTCCGGTAGTGTCCAGTGCATCAGGTACTCCTTTAACTCCTTGGTCCAGCACTCCTCCTAGGGCTCGAGCGCCAAGAGTAGCCGAGCTCCTGAGGTTGAGCCGCAAGCTGGTGCTCCCGTGGCCGGGGGCTGTGGGAGCTCCTCCCGAGGCTGAGTTGTGCTTGAGAGAGGTGGTGTAGCTGACGGCTTGAAGAGCCGCTCTTCAAAGACGCCGGGTGTCAGTGTCAAAACCGGCGGATCTCGGGTAGGGGGTCCCGAACTGTGCGTCTAAGGCAGATGGTAACAGGAGACATGGGACACGATGTTTACCCAGGTTCAGGCCCTCTTAATGGAGGTAAAACCCTACGTCCTGCTTGATTATTCTTGATGATATGAGTGTTACAAGAGTTGATCTACCATGAGATCTGAGAGGCTAAACCCTAGAAGCTAGCCTATGGTATGATCGTTGTTGTCCTACGGACTAAAACCCTCTGGTTTATGTAGACACCGGAGGGGGCTAGGGTTACACAAGGTCGGTTAAAAAGGAGGAGATATACATATCCGTATTGCCTAGCTTGCCTTCTACGCCAAGTAAAAGTCCCATCCGGACACGAGATGAAGTCTTCAATCATGTATCTTCATAGTCCAACAGTACGGCCAAAGGATATAGTCCGGCTGTCCGGAGACCCCCTAATCCAGGACTCCCTTAGTAGCCCCCGAACCAGGCTTCAATGACGTCAAGCCCGACATGCGGTATTGTCTTCGGCATTGCAAGGCGGGTTCTTCTCGAAATTTTGAATGTTTGTCAAGTAGTGTCTGGCACCATAAATGTTGGACTTCTTGGCTTCTGTGCCCAATAAGGGCTATCCTCCACGCGTCGAATGAATACGAGGAGCCAGGGCGTTTTTACATTCGCCCCCCTAGCCAGATAAATAAATTTTATATTAAAGGGATGGGGATTCTTAGATCCATTCCATACCATCCTCCCACAGCGAGAATCCATCGGGGCGCGCTTTGGAAAAATCCACTCCAACATGGCTGACCACCGCAGCTCCTCCTCTCGCCCCCGTAGCCCAACGCCCGGTGATTGGGAGTGGTGTTCTGTCTCACACAGTCGATTAGTCGAACTGGAGACTCAGGGATTTCTCCCTCCAGCGTATATGGTTCCCGTCCGAGCCGGGCTTGCCACCTACAATGGCGGGGAGCAAGCCGAGAGCTTCCACAACCCCTCTACGGGGTAGCGGGTGTGCCTTGTTCCTTTCTTATTAAGGGGACACGGATTTCCGATTCATCCGTTCCTCCACGGGCTCCTGGAGTTTTACGACCTCCAACTGCATAATTTCACCCCTTCTGCCATATTACACATCGTCGGCTATGTTGCCCTTTGCGAGTTATTCCTGGGCTACGAGGCTCATCTCGAGCTATGGAAAAGGTTATTTTGCCTCGTCCCCCACACACAGCAGGGGTCACTTTATCAAGTGGGCGGAGCCAAAATATGGCGCATTGCCAAAATCGGATATCTGTCCGGTACTCCGAAGAAGACGTCCGAAGACTGGCCTTCGGAATGGTTTTATATGGAGGACGTCCCCCTTCGGACCCTGTTCGGCGGGGTCTTCCTGAGTTCAACAATGCTCCTCTGAAGAAACGCCGAAGCTGGCGCCCATGGAGCCCCCAGGAGGAAGACAGCGGGGAAGTCCTTTACCTGATGAACCGGATTAAAGCGCTGGCTCAATCAGGATTGACAGTAATCAAGGTTATGTCAATATGCATAATGAGGGGAGTGCAGCCACTTCAATATCGAGGGCACCCCCTGTGGTGTTTTAACGGGGAAGATGATGCCACCCGTTGCGGGCGTAAGGGTCCGGACACCTGTGTTGCTTTAGCAAAAACTCTATCCGAGTTGTTCAAGGGAGAGGAAGAGGAGTTCATCCGCATCAAGCCACGGGATGGAATGTCCATGTACAACCCTCCAAGCTGGGTGAGTTATATCTCATTACTCCCATTCTTCCCGCATTCTTTGTCGTAGGTACTCACCTTGCCATTTTACGACAGGAACTGCGAAAAGCCGTAAGGGAGGTCAACAGCCCATCTCCACAACCAGAGGACCCTGACCGGGCCCTTGGTCCAGGACTCAAAGAAGATTCGGACATATTCGTGGAGCTGATAGACATGCAGTTCTATCAATTGAGCTGTGATGACGCCATGGTGGCCATTACGGCCGACTATCCTGGAATGCTCCCTGCGTCGCATGTAAGAAAAACCAAAATCCCGACTCCAAAAACTGGGATCACCTTTTAGACACTTGACCTACCATATATATATGGTGTTTTACAGGGAAGGCATTCGGGATGCCGTGCCGAACCCGCAGCAACTCGCCAACAAGAGGCACCGAGGCCGGGTAGGCCAAAAAGGAAGGCGGTCAGGACAAAGACGCCGGCACAGAGGTATGACAAAAACCCGGCTCCGTGGTTGTCGTCTTTCTCAAAATGTAATGACGTCCATGTTTCTTAATAGAAAAAACGCTCGCCGGAATATGTCTGGAGAGGCTGCCGACCATGCTTCCACCAGTCGGGCTCCAGGGCCGGACATAGAGGCAGAAGCCAACATGGGGCGGACGCCGGATACTCCTCCTATAGAGGATGCGGATAGACTGTCCACTACAAATTCAGAAGTGGAGAGCGCCATGAATCATAGGCATCGCCAGGCCGTACTCCGTGACGCTTGCTTCTCACCAGAGGCATTTGATGCCTTCAATTCTGGAGACGCGTACCTCCGTGCCACGGACCAGTATGTAAGGGATGTACGGGTAAGCGAATCTGATGATTATATATATCAGTAGCCCCTGAGACTTGAACCAGTTGGCACAACTGATTTAAGGATCATTTATTGTGCAGGTTCTTACAGAGAAGAATACTCGACTGTCACAGGAGCTGGAGGAATGCAAGACCCAACTTCGGGCCGCTATCGCTGCATTGAAGGAACCTAAAAAGTCCCTAGCTAGTAATATTTGTTTCAAAGAATGATAGGTACCATATGGTGTGCGGCATGGCTGCAGATCTAATAGTAGATATTGCAGATGACTCCGGAGAGAATCCGGAGGACCAGCATGTCGTACGACAGCTAAAGGCTGGCGAACGCGTGCTGACTAAGGTCAGGCTGGAGAAAAACTATCTCCAAGATGCCAATACCAAGCTGAGCGTGGAACTGAAAGATGTTCGATCCTAGCTTGCGGACTCCGAGAAGGAGAATAAGTGGCTTCGACGCGGCATTTTCAGTAAGTGCTTGAACGAACCCTTAAAAGGGTGCGGCGGAGAAGCCGGCTAACAGAGTTATGTCTGCAGGTATGCTAACGGGTCGTCCCACAGAGGAGATTCACAGGTCTGCGGGTGATCTTCTACCCGAGCTCTCACAACTGCACGCACGAGTTCGGCAGGTGATGCAAGGTATTACCCTGGCCTTGTGGCCATCCGTCTCCCTGCCAGAAGGCATTGGAGAGCTTGCGGAGAAGCTCAAGGGAGCACGGCGGCGCTTCCGATTATGGAAGATATTGGCCTGCCGTCAAGGTGCCAGGGAAGCTTGGGCCATGGTGAAGACGTGGTATACCAAGGCTGACCCAAACCACATGGCCGAGGTCGGACCTGTGGGGCCCGATGGGAAAGAGATCCCCGTTAGCTTAGTGTATGGGCAAGTAGAATTAGCCGCAAAGTATTCCCAATAGGATTGTAGACTAGACAGCCTGCTGGATGGTATAGAAGAGGAATTTAGTCAGTCTACATGATCATGTAATTAAAGTGACATGTATAATGCCTTCTAGCCGGATTGTAAATCATTTGTCATGGCGGACCTTTTCGCTTCAACCTCGGGACCCAATAGTCCGGAGTGTATCCGAATACCCGCTCAGTTATATAAGAACCGGGGAATGCGTGGAAACCAGGCATAGGGGTCATTAGTGCTTGAACAAACAAGTATCCAACTAGTTATGTTATTTTACATGGGTAGTAAGAAACATCTTCCAGGGAGAATAGTTCCATTAAGGGTTCCTTTCCCTAGGTACGCATGCCCTAAAGTGCATGTCCGGACTGCGAGAGGAGACGCGGGCAAAAACATCTGGGGGCACATATGGAAAGTAAATAAAAATCATCTTTTGTTCACCGACCGGATATTCTCTTAAGAACGCTAGCTTTCGGCTTCACCCAGTCTGAGGTACACATCCGGCTGACCTGGCAGTAACAATCGTAGAGGTGCTCCCCTTGTGCCCTAGCCGAATTAACGGGAACGTAGGGCATAAATACAAGAGCCAGGTCAACCCAGATTGGCCAAAACTTAAGTCATATCGATGCATATAATGGCGAAGAAAAGGTACATGCGGAAGAATAACACATGTGCGGGGCATGAAGCCCAGATAAATAATTAAGCTTGTGTGTAAGAAGCCCCCAGGTATAATGAGCGTGGTTAGCGCGTCAATAGTGTGCAAGCAAGGCACAAGTTGGCCCTTGAAGGCCTTGAGAAAGAATGAAATAAAATAAAAGAAGAGAAAAAAGACAGATAATGTATATGCAAAAATGGACAGAGGAAGGAGACGCACATAGAGTCCGGCACTAGGCGTAGAATCTTTGGAGCCTGGCTGCGTTCCATGGGTTCGGCTCAAGTCGATTATTCGGTGCATGTCAGGACCCTGATTCCAAGTCACATCGATCTAGCCGGTAACACCTCATATCACTTTGCGGCCTCACGCACGGTATTCCCACGGGTGTCGCCTTACCATGGCCCGGGACCGTTTGCGCCTTTTGGCTCACATATATGATGGTGCCGCTAGCATCCATATGACAGAGAACCCAGGCCGACATGGCTAGTCGTGAACCCAAAGCGGCACCAACCTATGGGGACAGGCATACATGAATCACATCGAGCATGTCAGTCAGCAGCGTGTGAATCCGGGCTGTAGCACTGGGCTAACAGGACTCCGGGAACCCGGGCTGTAGCAGGCTAGGCAGGACTCCGGATGTCACCGCGTGACATTTCCCTGAAGGGACAGACACAGGAACGAAAGTGAAACACATGCCGGCCAGTCAAGTGTCCTAAGCAGTAGTGCTGGGCTAACAGGACTCCGGTGAACTGGGCTGTAGCAGAATACTATGGCTCATGGAAGCACTAGACTACATTTCCCCATAAGAGTGGCTGCCAAGGATAAACAACTAGATTGTAGGATCCCACACATACCAAGCATTTCAATCATACACACAATATGCTCGATATGTGTAAATACAACATGGCATCACAACATAACTCTACGACTCAAGTATTTATTCATTAGGCTCCGAGGAGTGAGATATTACAAACATGGGTCTCATGACCCAACAATCATAGCATACAAATCAAAGCACATGCGCAAGCTTACATGTCTGAGTATAGACATCTACAAATGAAAAAGGCTAAGAAGCCTGACTATCTACTAGATCCTGCCGAGGACACAAGATCGTAGCTGAGGTATCAAGCTAAATGTCGGAGCCCATGCGAAACTACTAGCGAGACTGAAGTCTCTCTGCAAAACATAAATTAAGAAAACGTGAGTACAAAAGTACTCAGCAAGACTTACATCAGAACTAGCTACATATGCATCGGTATCAACAGGGGGGCGGTGGATTTTAACTGCAGCAAGCCAGCTTTGACTCGATGGCTATCTTAGACTACGACTGCAAGTCACTCTTTTGAGGTGGCGCACACGAGTCCACATATTCACCAATTAATACACCACTATGGATCCGCTCCCGTCTACCTACGAGAACGCCATCCATATCACTCACGCTTATCTTGCGCATTTTAGAGTATCCACTTCCACTTGTCTGTGAACTGTTATAGGAAACCAAGAAATCCTTTACCGCGGACGCGGCTATTCAAATAGTTTTATACCCTGCAGGGGTGTACTTCGTCACACATGTTTCCACCACTTAGCGTCTCCACACGACATGTGCTCGGCAGACTTCAAGCGAAAGCCGATGTGGGTGTAGACCATGACCTGACTAACCGCACCAGTCTCTAGTCTAGGTTTATCGCCTATTTGGGTTCCATCCGCAAGGAAATCCGGCCGGGGTGTCCTCAACGGCCCCAAACAATGTGTACAGGGTCCCGAGACGCCAAACGGACGCCCGGCATACCCGGCCACAGTGTATCTACCGCATCATAGCCCACCCCTAGGGTCAGCGCTACGCACGGCCGCCAACACATAACCTATAAACACCATAAACTAGTTGCAACTCCTGGACAGAGGACGAGAGGGGTCAGTAAGTCGAGCAGGGTCATATTTCAGGGCCCAATGTGTGGTAGTAGCTGTTTCATGGATCACAAACACAGAACTCAGTTCGTAAGGACGGTTTCAATGAGACAACCCACCATGTACTCCTACATGGCCTCTCACCGCTACCTTTACCAAATCGTGTTCACACCTTAGCTCACACACAGTAGGACATGTTCACACACCTCCGATTCATCCCCGATGAATCAGACCTGACACAACTCTATGCAATAGCAGGCATGACAAACAAGCATGAATGAGTAGGCACATCAGGGCTCAAACAACTCCTACTCATGCTAGTGGGTTTCATCTATTTACTGTGGCAATGACAGGTCATGCAGAGGAAAGGGGTTCAACTACTACAGCATGTAACAGTTCAAACGTTGTTGTCCTAATGCAGTGAAAGAGAGCAGGAGCGAGAGAGTGGGATTGTATTGAAATGAACAAGGGGATTTTGCTTGCCTGGCACTTCTGAAGATATCATTGGGTCTTCATCAGTGTCAACGATCACAACATCGGTACAATGTTTACTGAAGGGGGACAATTACCGGCAAACAGAGAAGGACACAATCAATGCAATGCAACAATATGATGCATGATCATGTCATGGTAATATGCTTGTGTTTTGGCCTAATGCAACTAGCAACATAATTAAATGAAGTTGGTTTGAACCCAAAGTTCAAATTCAAACTCCACATGTGGTTATTTAAATACCATTCATTTGATTTGTCCTAAACAGTGGCCTTAAGTTGCTCTAACATGCATGAAAATGGTACAGATGGATAGATTGGATTTTTCTAATAATTTTTCATATATAATTTATTTCATTTGGAGTTACGGTTTAATTTCTATGGTTTTTAGAAGTTTTGGGCATTTTCTGGAATTTCCTGAATAAACTTAAATCCAGAAAATGCTTTACTGCGTCAGCATGACATAGGTGTGACGTGAGCAGGTCAACTGGGTCGGCTAGGTCAAACCTGACCTGTGGGACCCATACGTCAGTGACTCAGGCTGGTTTGGGTGGATGACAGGTGGGACCAGTCAATGTTGACTTGACCAAAGTCAAAGCTGACACGTGGGGTCCACACGTATTAGTACTAATCTTAACAGAAATTTAGACTAACCTAATTATGCTCGGGGACCCACATGTCAGTGTCTAAACCAACTGTCAGGGTTAATTAGCACTAATCTAATCTAGCTAAAGATTAACAGAGACGGGCCCGCACGTCAGTGACCCTGGGGGGGTCAAACCCCAGGTCAAATGAGTCAACTTCGCCGGACTTGGTCCACGGCTCGTCGCCGGCGACGCCAGAGACGGCAGAGGCGCTTGGAATCGCAACTCAGGCGACCAAATGAGCGGCAGAAAGGCTCTACGGGGAGCTGACGATCGCGCGCATCTAACGGGGCAAGCGGGAGCAGCTGGGGTGGACTGAGCTCATCGGAAGGGAGCTCGCGGCGGCGGCTGGAGTTCGGCCAACGGCAGTTTGCGTGTTGCGGGGCATGTCCGGAGCCGTGGATGGTCGTGATCGACCCGCGGAAGTGTAGTGAGTGCAGTGGTGGGCTCGGACGGACGCTTGCACGGCCGTGGTCGCGGTGGCGACAAGGCCGGCAGCGAGGAGCTATCGGCTGCGATGGCTACGGTGGTTAGAAGGCGCGGGCGAGCACGGGGAGAGAGGGGAAAGGGGCAGGGGCTCACAGCGATTCCAGTAGAGGCAACGGCGAGGCCGGGGAGGGGCTGGAGCTCGTGAATCCCTAGTAAGTTCGCCGGCGGTCAGAGGTTGAAGACAAGGTCGGGGACGACGTTGTAGGGCTTCCGGCGGGGCGTGGCTCAGTGAGGGGTGGAGGACGAGGTGGCGGAGCTTCTGGGCGCGTCGGCGAGGCGTGGGGTGTCAGGACCCCGATTCCAAGTCACGTCGATCTAGCCGGTAACACCTCATATCACTTTGTGGCCTCACGCACGGTATTCCCACTGGTGTCGCCTTACCATGGCCCAGGACCGTTTGCGCCTTTTGGCTCACGTATATGATAGTGTCGCTAGCATCCATATGACAGGGAAACCGGGCCGACATGGCTAGTCGTTAACCCAAAGCAGCACTAACATATGGGGATAGGCATACATGAATCACATCGAGCATGTCGGTCAGCAGCGTGTGAATCTAGGTTGTAGCACTGGGCTAACAGGACTCCGGGAACCCGGGCTGTAGCAGGCTAGGCAGGACTCCGGATGTCACCGCGTGACATTTCCCCAAAGGGACAGACACAGGAACGAAGTGAAACACATGCCGGCCAGTCAAGTGTCCTGAGCAGTAGTGCTGGGCTAATAGGACTCCGGTGAACCGGGCTGTAGCGGACTACTATGGCTCATGGAAGCACTAGACTACATTTCCCCATAAGAGAGGCTGCCAAGGATAAACAACTAGATTGTCGGATCCCACACATACCAAGCATTTCAATCATACACACAATATGCTCGATATGTGTAAATACAACATGGCATCACAACATAACTCTACAACTCAAGTATTTATTCGTTAGGCTCCGAGGAGCGAGATATTACAAACATGGGTCTCATGACCCAACAATCATAGCATACAAATCAAAGCACATGCGGAAGCTTAACATGTCTGAGTACAGACATCTACAAATGAAAAAGGCTAAGAAGCCTGACTATCTACCAGATCATGTCAAGGGCACAAGATCATAGTTGAGGTATCAAGTTAAACGTCGAAGTCCACACAGAACTACTAGCGAGACTGACGTCTCTCTACAAAACATAAAATAGGCAAACGTGAGTACAAATGTACCCAGCAAGACTTACATCAGAACTATCTACATATGCATCGGTATCAATAAAGGGGGTGGTGGAGTTTAACTGCAGCAAGCCAGCTTTGACTCAGTGGCTAACCTGAACTACAACTGCAAGCAACTCTTTTGAGGTTGCACACATGAGTCCACATATTCACCATTCAATACACCACTATGGATCCGCTCCCGTCTCCCTACGAGAAGGCCATCCATAGCACTCACACTTATCTTGCGAGTTTTAGAGTATCCACTTCAAGTTATCTATGAACTGTATAGGCAACCAAGAAGTCCTTTACTGCGGACACGACTATTCGAATAGATCATTTATAACCCTGCAGGGGTGTACTTCTTCACACACGCTCTCGCCACTTACCACCATGTACACGTCGTGTATCTCGACAACCTTCAAGCAGAAGCTTAGCGAGGGAGTCGGCCACAACCTGACTAACCACACAAGTCTCTAGTCCAGGTTTATCGCCTATTCAGGTTCCATCCGCGAGGAGATCCGGCCGGAGTTTCGCTCAGAGCCCCAAACGTGTGCAAGGTTCCCGAGACACCAAATGGGTGCCCAGTACACCGTGCCACGATGTATCTACCGCATCATAGCCCACCCCTGGGGTCAGCGCTACGCACGGCTGCCAACACATATCCGACAAACACCAGAAACTAGTTGCAACTCCTGGACAGAGGACAAGGGCAGTTAATAAGTCGAGAGGGTCCATTAGTTTCAGGTCCAATGCGTGGTACTAGCTGTTCATGGATCACAAACACAGAACTCAGTTCCTAAGGACAGTTTCAATGAGACAACCCACCATGTACTCCTACATGGCCTCTCACCGCTACCTTTACCAAATCGTGTTCACACACTTAGCTCACACACAGTAGGACATGTTCATCACTGTTCCAATTCATCCCCGATGAATCAGACCTGACTCAACTCTAAGCAGTAGCAGGCATGACAAATAAGCATGAACGAGTAGGCACATCAGGGCTCAAACAACTCCTACTCATGCTAGTGGGTTTCATCTATTTACTGTGGCAATGACAGGTCATGCAGAGGAAAGGGGTTCAACTACCGCAACATGTAACAGTTGAATCGTTGTTGTCCTAATGCAGTAAAAGAGAGCAGGAGCGAGAGAGTGGGATTGTATCGGGATGAACAAGGGGTTTTTGCTTGCCTAGCACTTCTGAAGATAATATAGTTCTTCATCGGTGTCATCGATCACGTCGTCGAAAACATCATCGTCTGAGAGGGGACGGTTACCGGCAAACAGGGAAGGACACAATCAATTCAATGCAACAATATGATGCATGAATGTGACATGGCAATATGATGTTGATTGGCCTAATGCAACTAGCAACAAGTTAAATGGAGTTGGTTTGAACACTAGGTTCAAATTCAAACTCCATATGTGCTTTCTTAAATGCCATTTAATTAGTTTGTCCTAAACAGCAACGTTAACTTGCTCAAATATGCATGAAAATGCCATAAACAGATTCCTTGAATTTTTCTGATAATTTTTCATATATAACTTATTTCATTTGGAGTTATGGTTGAATTTCTATGATTTTTAGAAGTTTATACTATTTTCTGGAATTTTCTGAAAAAGAATAAATCCAGAAAATGAGTTATTACGTCAGCACTGCGTCACTGTGACATCAGCTAGTCAACAGCGCCTAACCCAGGTCAAACCTGACGGCTGGGCCCCACTAGTCAGTCTCACAGTTAACTATTTGGGTTAACTAGACTAACTAAACAACACTGGGCCCACTGGTCAGTGACTAACTAAACTAACTTAATTACGTTTAGCTCTAACTAACTGGGTTAGCCGGGTGAGGCCCGCATGTCAGTGACTCAAGGGTCAAACAGAGGTCAACCTCGGGTCAAACCCGACGCTAACTGGGCTTTGACCCACTGTTGGGCCTACTGTCAGCGTCTGTTGAGGCCTAAGTGGCAGGGGTTAGCGCTAAACTAATGAAGCCACATCAGCTCACCGGAGTTACGTCAGCGGCGACCAGGAACGCGGCGGAAGTTCGCCGGAATGGCCCTAGGGGCGCTGGCTGGGTGTGCTGAGGGCACCAGAGGGGAGCCCTCGCTCGGCTGCATTGAGCAGAGGCAGCAGCGGGTCACAGGGTGGCCGGAGCTCGCCGGAACTGAGCTCGCGGTGGCGCCGGAGTTTGGGAAGAGAGGGAAAGAGGGCTATGATGCACGGCAGGGCAAGGGAGTGCGTGCGTTAGGCTCCTGGGGACGCACTGAATGCGGTGGTGCGCTCGAACGCGTGCTTGCACGGCCGTAGCCACGACGGCGACATGGCCGGCGGCGAGGAGCGCTCGGCCTTGAAGGGGGCGGTGGCTACACGGCGTAATCAAGCACGGGAAGTAGGGGGCTAGGTAGAGGAGCTCACGGCGGATCCAGAGAGCTGGTCAGCGGCCTTGGGGAAGCGCGGACGGCAGCGAACGACGGTGGCGATCTCCGGTGGCCGGGGTTGAAGAAGACGATGCCGAGGACGAAGCAGGGCTTCCTGGCTCGCTTGGCTCGGTGCAGAAGGCGTAGGCGACAGTGGCGGAGCTTCTGGGCAGGTCGAGGTGGCGAGGGGAGCATGGTGGCCATGGCGAACGGCGATGGTGGCGACGAGCTCCGCTCAAGAGGAGATGGGGGAAAAGAACCAGGGGAGGGGAGAGCTGCGAGGGGAGGAGGGCTCGATCCGGACGGCGCCTGCGTCCTAATCCAGCTCGGTGGAGTCCTCCAGGAAGCAGGAGGTGGCCGGCATGCGACGTGCGCACGGTGGGCACGCGCCATCGTCCTCCTGGCAGGGGAGGAAGACGACAGGGGGGAGGCCAGTGGGCTGGGCTGGGCCAGGGAGGTGAGCGGCAGGTAACTCTTCCCTCTTCTCTTTTCTGTTTTCATTTATTTAATTCTCTGTTGTTTGTTTTGAATTAGTAGAAATACTAATCCATTTTAGAAAATTCTGAAAATAATCATAGGCACCTTTGGAATTACTCCCAACAGCCCAAAATTACTTTCAAAAGTATTTGGGCATTTAAAAGTATTTATAGTATTTTAAATGCCCAAATGCAAATAGTTATGTCTTAATTCAAAAATCCAAAATGGCTCCAAAATTTATGAACCCATTTTTGGCAGAGGTTTTAGCCAGAACCAAAAATGATGAACATTTTTAAGGGCATATTGGGTTCATTGAAAATATTTAAAGTTGGGCCTATTTGCATTGCTTTGGTGCTAGGGGTTTGATCATCCCCATTTCAGTTTCATAAAAAAATAAACATGATGCCATGATGATCATGCAAGAGTAAGCAAAGCTAAGCTAGGGCTGTGACATGGGGTGGCCGGTGGCCATGGCTACGGCGAGCGGCGGCTGCGCTCGGGTGCACTGCGAGGAGAGAGCAAAGGTGGGGAGAGAAGGAGTGGATAGGCCAGAGGGGTTGGGGCGGTTGCGTGGCGCGTCCAGCTAGCCTCCAGCATCGGCGGAAGCAGGAGGTGGCTCGGGCGCGTGCCGGCGCGGGGCGACCACGCACGCGGTGTCCGACTGGCGGGAGCTGGACGGCGACTGGCAGCGCTAGGTGGTGGGCCTGGCCAAAACAGGTGAGGCCCAGGTGAGTGCCAGGTAAAAACCCTCTCTCTCTCTCTTTTATTAATTGTTTCTGTTTTCTATTTCTGCAATTGTTTTGTCTTTATTAAAAATGCCAGAGCATTTCCAAAAATCCAGAAAATATTTGTGGGCACTGTTGAAATTATTCCCAACAGCCCTCAACTAGTTTCAGAATTATTAGAGCATTTAAAATATTTATAGGATTTAAATGCCCCAATTCAAGTACAATATGAGTTAATTCAAAAATCCAGAAATGACCTAGAAATATGTTTATCATTTTTGGCAGAGGTTTTTACCTTTATCAGAAATGATGAACATTTCCAAAGGGCATTTTGGGACCATTGAGAATATTTCATTGTGAACCTAGTTGGATTTCATTTGGTGCTAGGGTTTAAACATCCCCATTTCAAGTTTAGGTAAAATTTAAACATGATGCACACATGAAGCTAGCCTAGTGCAATGCCAGAAGCTAGGGATGTGACAACTCACCCCCACTATACAAGAATCTCGTCCCGAGATTCAGGACGTGAGGTGAGAAGACAAAGGGGATGCAAGGCTTAACACAATCTTCATGATCCAACTGCTTCAGATCGATCTTGGCGTCCTTCCTTTCAAGATCTTCATCCAACATAATGACGACGGACAGGAACTCTACCGGAATCGATCTTCTCAAAGATCGGGCAACTCAAGATCAACTCTTGGGGTGAGATATAAAACATCTCTCGAGCTGAGACATGAAACATACATCCAGGGGATGGAGTGTAAAAGATGACGAAGGTTCACTAGGTAGACAACAATTTCACACTTAAGAAGGTGGTGAACGGTTGTCAACGTAGCGAGGAGTTGAGTGGCCATGATACCATAACGAGACATCTTAGAAGAAGGTGACTCGCAAAAATATTCCCTTAAGTGGCAAAAAGAATTACTTTTGATTCAGAGATCATTGAAACTGTTCATACCAGCCTAGGGCAAATCACAACAATCGTTTGGCGGAATACGAAGGGATGGCATACCCGGACTAGGATGGATGATGTGGACTACCTTTTTGAAGATAACGCAAGGGATGATTTTGCTTGCGCATGCTCTCAAGAACTTGAGCATTTCCATATTCATCAAGGTTCTACCAACATCCGTGGCAAGGATCCTGGCAACACGACATACTACCATGATGACTAATGATGGATGATGCGGATACAGAGGAAGATAACACCTTCTCAGACTTCCCCTTAGTGAGGCTAAGGAAACAGAATCTGATGATCGACCGAGAGAAATTTAGCATTCCGCTTCTAATGTTCTCCTTGATGTGCTAGCGTAATCCATTCATAGATATGGTTTGATATCTAGAACATCACGTAAAAGGTCGGACTTCGGGAACACAAAAATCCATAAGGAACAACTATTGGAATAAACTTTACGAGATCCTTATAGGGAGGTGGCCAACTTTCTCCATCAAGATACTACAATAATAAGTCTTCAGGTTGGGTGTGTTGGCCACAACAACCACTTTACCCGGTTATCGAGAGACCAATATTATAGCTCTTGGGAAAATGTCCCAACCATCACATCTGCCTAAGATTCAGATCTGGTTGGTGTCAGGATATTCCAGACTCATCGAGTCTAGAAAGAAAAATGATAGTTTGCAACACGAATCGACGAAACGACGTTGCGAGATTCTCGGGAAATGGACTACGGTAGTAAGCTCCAAAATATGAGCTGGTTTTGCTACAAACAGGTCAACACATTGTCCGAGACAAGCGTGACCACGTGGTAGTCTTATAATAAAATACTACCAAGTTCAGGTTGGGGAACCATAATTAATGATATTGAAGTCTCCGCGCGGAAGTCTAAAGGATTAACACTTTAGAACAGACTCCTTTATCTTGAACAAATCAATCAGTGGCTTGGTGTGCTAGGGATGCGTATAGAATGAAGATGATCAGTCTATCAGACCATAGAATAGTTCGCACATGCATGACTGACTTGGGATGATTCCAGAGGAAGCAAAACAAACTTTGGCGAATTCACGGCGGCAACTTACATCAAATGCACGTGAATCAAAGGAAGTCACTTCTTTCATCCAAACATATACTTCATGAACGGGGCATGAAGAAAATGCTTACACAAGTTTCCAACACTAGCTGGATGTTTAACACAAATCATGGAGGAGACAAAATGCTGCTGATGGGCTCAATAGCAACTCATCGGAATTTCCATATCACTGGACTTCCACCATTATATGAACAATGTGATAGTATTGGTCAGACCAAAAGATGTATTGGTGTATGCTCGAGGAGTCAACCAAGAGTAAGACAACATTACGAATATCATTGGTACTGATTTGATTTGAGGATAGCCCACACTCAAATCAAAGTTCTGACAAGACAACAGATCCGACAACCGATCATGAGGAACAATCGATGAAGATATCATCTTTCTTCAACTAACACACAAACACAAGGATATCCCTTTGGAATGAACTAAGTGGATTAAGCTTTTATCTTCCAACTCTGCAAGTTGTTGTTTAGCTCGAGCGACTAGTTCAGGGTATCCAACACAGATTCTTGGAGAAAAAGGGTGGTTTGCAAGAAACCAACTTGATCACGAACTCAACATAGCGGTCGGGTGACAACCTGGTAATACTTCCGAGAGGATATTCAGAACATCACGAACCACCATATGTCTCTAAGCTCGAGATCAATGTTGCTTTTCAAGGCAAGACGACATGATCAGAAGAGCAAGGGATTCAATCCTAACTCAAAGATCGAGGAGTGCACCAGGAAATATGGACTAGGTAGCAAGATTAATCTTATAATGGTAGTTCAATAACCAACACGCTAAGAATGAGAATATTGTCCATTTACTACCAAGCAACGAGTTGCTCGGAGTATTGATTTCACACATCAAGATTCACTTGCCGGCATTCCGGTTACAATAACACGGAAACCGAGGAATGAAAAATGATGGCAAGAAGTATCACTGCGTCAAGAATATATAAGAGATGGTGCAATTCTCATGACATTCCTGGCATAAAGTGGGTAATACTTCAGGGTAGAACATAACAAAAACTTGATTGCATTTGATCTGCGGAATACAACTGCTTTGACCCAATCCTGGATATGGATGAGGTACTGGAGTTTGTTTCTCCTAGTCATTCTGAAATAAAATGGCTTAACGGACCACAAGAACAATAAGCATCGATAACATGGATGCACAATTACTCCTGACTATCAATTGATAGGCGATGGTCGAAATACAAATGAAGAGGGACAACTCAAGAGGACGTATATCTTTCTGAGTTGTGGATGCATAGATTAATATGTCGAACCAAGTTCAACAAGTTTCTTCTAGATAACCCATGCAGGAAGGTAGGACTAGCAGAATCACAATTATGAATGGAGAACTCCTCAAGAGTACTCTGATTGTGATATTTTGGTTCAAAGAACTTCTGCCTTAATGGTTCATGGTATTTGGAAGAAAGAAATACCACGGACCTCGAGGACTGTCGCAAGGTTACTAATATCCTAAAGGAATGAGCAAACACTATCAACAGGAGGTAAGTAGGGTGAATCTCGGGTTCAAGAACCCAGGAATAGAATACCTACTACTAAGATTAATCTTAGAATGGTAGTTCAATAACCAACACACTAAGAATGAGAATATTGTCCATTTACTACCAAGCAACGAGTTGCTCGGAGTATTGATTTCACACATCAAGATTCACTTGCCGACATTCCGGTTACAATAACACGGAAACCGAGGAATGAAAAATGATGGCAAGAAGTATCACTGCGTCAAGAATGTATAAGAGATGGTGCAATTCTCATGACATTCCTGGCATAAAGTGGGTAATACTTCAGGGTAGAACATAACAAAAACTTGATTGCATTTGATCTGCGGAATACAACTGCTTTGACCCAATCCTGGATATGGATGAGGTACTGGAGTTTGTTTCTCCTAGTCATTCTGAAATAAAATGGCTTAACGGACCATAAGAACAATAAGCATCGATAACATGGATGCACAATTACTCCTGACTATCAATTGATAGGCGATGGTCGGAATACAAATGAAGAGGGACAACTCAAGAGGACGTATATCTTTTTGAGTTGTGGATGCATAGATTAATATGTCGAACCAAGTTCAACAAGTTTCTTCTAGATAACCCATGCAGGAAGGTAGGACTGGCAGAATCACAATTATGAATGGAGAACTCCTCAAGAGTACTCTGATTGTGATATTTTGGTTCAAAGAACTTCTGCCTTAATGGTTCATGGTATTTGGAAGAAAGAAATACCACGGACCTCGAGGATTGTCGCAAGGTTACTAATATCCTAAAGGAATGAGCAAACACTATCAACAGGAGGTAAGTAGGGTGAATCTCGGGTTCAAGAACCCAGGAATAGAATACCTACTACTAAATGGCATCACGGGATGCTTTCGAGAATGGTGGCCAGAATCATCACATCGAAACACAAAACATGGCTAGATTACTAGGTGACTCCCTAAAACACCTAGGGTCATAATAATAGCTCCAACATATATGTCGAGGCAACAGAGTACCTCAACTCACCGATAGTGTGATTAATCTAGCCCAAATGGACATCAGGAACAGGAGGAAGGGGTTTGCAAATGCATCAGACTACTTAGAAACCTGGGATGACTCGGACAGCATAACGGTTGTAAATGCTCAAAAAGATTTGAGACATCCTGCAAAATGGTGGCATAACCACTCAACAACACAATATCAAGGTTCCGAGATCAACTGTCAACATACGGAAGTAGTAGGAACGAAACTGAGGCTTGAAACTATCAATTCTATAAGTCTATGGATTAGCAACACGTGTTCCTGATAGAAAGATGAGAAGCCTAGTTCTTAAACCCCGTAGAAGAGAAGAGGATGACTCAGATCAGAAGGGCATAAGGTAAAGGAGTAAAAAGAGCCTTACGTTCCCTTCCACAATCAATCCCCGTATGTAACTAAAGAATTTCTAGACTCAACTTCGACCAGTTTGGCTTGGTAACCCTACATGCAGTCAGGCTCTGATACCAAAGCTGTCAGGACCCCGATTCCAAGTCACATCGATCTAGCCGGTAACACCTCATATCACTTTGCGGCCTCACGCACGGTATTCCCACGGGTGTCGCCTTACCATGGCCCGGGACCATTTGCGCCTTTTGGCTCACGTATATGATAGTGCCGCTAGCATCCATATGACAGAGAACCCGGGCCGACATGGCTAGTCGTGAACCCAAAGCGGCACCAACCTATGGGGACAGGCATACATGAATCACATCGAGCATGTCAGTCAGCAGCGTGTGAATCCGGGCTGTAGCACTGGGCTAACAGGACTCCGGGAACCCGGGCTGTAGCAGGCTAGGCAGGACTCCGAATGTCACCGCGTGACATTTCCCTGAAGGGACAGACACGGGAACGAAAGTGAAACACATGCCGGCCAGTCAAGTGTCCTGAGCAGTAGTGCTGGGCTAGCAGGACTCCGGTGAACCGGGCTATAGCAGACTACCATGGCTCATGGAAGCACTAGACTACATTTCCCCATAAGAGAGGCTGCCAAGGATAAACAACTAGATTGTCGGATCCCACACATACGAAGAATTTCAATCATACACACAATATGCTCGATATGTGTAAATACAACATGGCATCACAACATAACTCTACGACTCAAGTATTTATTCATTAGGCTCCGAGGAGCGAGATATTACAAACATGGGTCTCATGACCCAACAATCATAGCATACAAATCAAAGCACATGCGGAATCTTAACATGTCTGAGTACAGACATCTACAAATGAAAAAGGCTATGAAGCCTGACTATCTACCAGATCCTGCCGAGGACACAAGATCGTAGCTGAGGTATCAAGCTAAACGTCGAAGCCCACGCGAAACTACTAGCGAGACTGAAGTCTCTCTACAAAACATAAATTAAGAAAACGTGAGTACAAAAGTGCTCAGCAAGACTTACATCAGAACTAGCTACATATGCATCGGTATCAACAGGGGGTGGTGGATTTTAACTACAGAAAGCTAGCTTTGACTCGGTGGCTATCTTAAACTACGACTGCAAGTAACTCTTTTGAGGTGGCGCACACGAGTCCACATATTCACCAATCAATACACCACTATGGATCCGCTCCCGTCTACCTACGAGAACGCCATCCATAGCACTCACGCTTATCTTGCGCATTTTAGAGTATCCACTTCCACTTGTCTATGAACTGTTATAGGCAACCCAGAAGTCCTTTACCACGGACGCGGCTATTCGAATAGTTTTATACCCTGCAGGGGTGTACTTCGTCACACATGTTTCCACCACTTAGCGTCTGCACATGACATGTGCTCGGCAGACTTCAAGCGAAAGCCGACGTGGGTGTAGACCACGACCTGACTAACCGCACCAGTCTCTAGTCCAGGTTTATCGCCTATTCGGGTTCCATCCGCAAGGAAATACGGCCGGGATGTCCTCAACGGCCCCAAACAATGTGTACAGGGTCCCGAGACGCCAAACGGGTGCCCGGCATACCCGGCCACGGTGTATCTACCGCATCATAGCCCACCCCTAGGGTCAGCGCTACGCACGGCCGCCAACACATAACCTATAAACACCAGAAAGTAGTTGCAACTCCTGGACAGAGGATGAGAGGGGTCAGTAAGTCGAGCGGGTCATATTTTAGGGCCCAATGTGTGGTAGTAGCTGTTTCATGGATCACAAACACAGAACTCAGTTCCTAAGGACGGTTTCAATGAGACAACCCACCATCTACTCCTACATGGCCTCTCACCGCTACCTTTACCAAATCGTGTTCACACCTTAGCTCACACACAGTAGGACATGTTCACACACCTCCGATTCATCCCCGATGAATCAGACCTGACACAACTCTATGCAATAGCAGGCATGACAAACAAGCATGAATGAGTAGGCACATCAGGGCCCAAACAACTCCTACTCATGCTAGTGGGTTTCATCTATTTACTGTGGCAATGACAGGTCATGCAGAGGAAAGGGGTTCAACTAACGCATCATGTAACAGTTGAAACGTTGTTGTCCTAATGCAGTAAAAGAGAGCAGGAGCGAGAGAGTGGGATTGTATCGAAACGAACAAGGGGGTTTTGCTTGCCTGGCACTTCTGAAGATATCATTGGGTCTTCATCAGTGTCAACGAGCACAGCATCGGTACAACGTCTACCGAAGGGGGACAATTACCGGCAAATAGAGAAGGACACAATCAATGCAATGCAACAATATGATGCATGATCATGTCATGGTAATATGCGTGTGTTTTGGCCTAATGCAACTAGCAACACAATTAAATGAAGTTGGTTTGAACCCAAAGTTCAAATTCAAACTCCACATGTGGTTATTTAAATACCATTCATTTGATTTGTCCTAAACAGTGGCCTTAAGTTGTTCTAACATGCATGAAAATGGTACAGATGGATAGATTGGAATTTTTTGATAATTTTTCATATATAATTTGTTTCATTTGGAGTTGCGGTTTAATTTCTATGATTTTTAGAAGTTTTGGGCATTTTTTGGAATTTCCTGAATAAACTTAAATCCAGAAAATGCTTTACTGTGTCAGCATGACATAGGTGTGACGTCACCAGGTCAACTGGGCCGGCCAGGTCAAACCTGACCTGTGGGACCCATACGTCAGTGACTCAGGCTGGTTTGGGTGGATGACAGGTGGGACCAGTCAACGTTGACTTGACCAAAGTCAAAGCTGACACATGGGGCCACATGTATTAGTACTAATCTTAGCAGAAATTAAGACTAACCTAATTATGCTCGGGGACCCACATGTCAGTCTCTAAACCAACTGTCAGGGTTAATTAGCACTAATCTAATCTAGCTAAAGATTAATAGAGACGGGCCCGCGCGTCAGTGACCCTGGGGGGTCAAACCCCAGGTCAAACGAGTCAACTTCGCCGGACATGGTCCACGGCTCATCGCCGGCGATGCCAGAGACGGCGGAGGCGCTCGAAATCGCAACTCACGCGACCAAATGAGCGGCGGAGAGGCTCTATGGGGAGCTAGTGATCGCGCGCATCTAACGGGGCAAGCGGGAGCAGCTAGGGTGGACTAAGCTCGTTAGAAGGGAGCTCGCGGCGGCGGGCGGAGTTCGGCCAACGGTGGTTTGCACGTTGCGGGGCATGTCCGGAGCCGTGGATGGTCGTGATCGACCAGCGGAAGTGCAGTGAGTGCAGCGCTGGGCTCGGACGCGTGCTTGCACGGCCGTGGTCACGGTGGCGACATGGCCGGCGGCGAGAAGCTATCGGCTCCAATGGCTACGGTGGTTAGAAGGCGCGGATGAGCACATGGAGAGAGGGGAAAGGGGCAGCGGCTCACAGCGATTCCAGTAGAGGCAACGGCGAGGCCGGGGAGGGGCTGGAGCTCGCGAATCCCTGGTAAGTTCGCCGGCGGTCAGAGATTGAAGACGAGGTCGGGGACGATGCTGCAGGGCTTCCGGAGGGGCGTGGCTCAGTGAGGGGGTGGAGGACGAGGTGGCGGAGCTTCTGGGCGCATCGGCGAGGCATGGGGTGGCCGGTGGCCATGGCTACGGCGAGCGGCGGCTGCGGCTGTGCTCGGGTGCGCTGCGAGGAGAGAGCAGAGGAGGGGAGAGAAGGAGTGGATACGCCAGAGGGGTTGGGGCGGTTGCGTGGCGCGTCCAGCTAGCCTCCAGCGTCGGCGGAAGCAGGAGGTGGCTCGGGCGCGTGCCGGCGCGCGGCGACCATGCGCGCGGCGTCCGACTAGCGGGAGCTGGACGACGACTGGCAGCGCCAGGTGGTGGGCTGGGCCAAAACAGGTGAGGCCCAGGTGAGTGTCAGGTAAAAACCCTCTCTCTCTCTCTCTCTCTCTCTCTCTCTCTTTTATTAATTGTTTATGTCTTCTATTTTCTGCAATTGTTTTGTCTTTATTAAAAATGCCAGAGCATTTCCAAAAATCCTGAAAATATTTGTGGGCACTGTTGAAATTATTCCCAACAGCCCTCAACTAGTTTCAGCATTATTAGAGCATTTAAAATATTTATAGGATTTAAATGCCCCAATTCAAGTACAATATGAGTTAATTCAAAAATCCAGAAATGACCTAGAAATATGTTTATCATTTTTGGCATAGGTTTTTACCTTTATCAGAAATGATGAACATTTCCAAAGGGCATTTTGGGATCATTGAGAATATTTCATTGTGATCCTAGTTGGATTTCATTTGGTGCTAGGGTTTGAACATCCCCATTTCAAGTTTAGGCAAAATTTAAACATGATGCACACATGAAGCTAGCCTAGTGCAATGCCAGAAGCTAGGGATGTGACAATGCATCCCGCAGATGGTACGCTCCACCGGTCAGAACTTGGTCAATAATGAAGGGACCTTCCTATTTGGACTCGTGCTTGGTCTTTTTCTTCTCCGACAGGCGTAGAACTAGCTCGCCAACGTTATAAGTTTTGGCTCGTACTTCTCTGCATTGGTATCTGCGAGCCTGTTGCTGATAGAATGCGGAACGGGCTTTTGCCGCATCGCACTCCTCCTCCAGGGTGTCCAGACTGTCCTGCCGATCGAGCTCGGCTTCTCTTTCTTCGTACATGCACACTCAAGGTGAGTCATGAATTATGTCGCAGGGCAGAACCGCCTCTGCGCCGCACACCATAAAGAAGGGTGTGTATCCGGTCGTATGGTTCGGCGTGGTCCGCAGCCCCCAGAGTACGGAGTCGAGCTCGTCTACCCAGTGCGTGTTAGACTCCTTCAAGGACTGCACTAATCTGGGTTTGATGCCGCTCATGATAAGACCATTTGCTCGCTCAACTTGACTGTTAGTTTATGGGCGATAGACAGAGGCATAATCGAGCTTAATGCCCATGTTGCTACACCAGAGTTTTACCTCGTCGGACGTGAAGTTCGTGCCGTTGTCAGTGATGATGCTGTGGGGGACGCCATAACGGTGTACAACCTCGGATGTGAAGTCTATCACCAGTCCGGATTCGGCCGTTTTAACAGGTTTGGCTTCTATCCATTTGGTGAATTTATCCACCATGACCAGTAAGTATTTTTTCTTATGGGTTCCCCCTTTAAGGGGTCCAACCATGTCAAGCCCCCAGACCGCGAAGGGCCAGGTAATGGGGATTGTTTGAAGGGCGGTGGGTGGCATGTGGCTTTGGTTTGAAAAAAGCTGGCAACCCACGCATCGTTGGACCAAGTCCTGTGCATCTACCCGGGCCGTCGGCCAATAAAAACCTGTACGGAAGGCCTTGCTTACAAGGGCCCAGGCTGCGGCGTGGTGGCCGCCGAGTCCGGCATGAATTTCTGCCAAAAGCTTCCGCCCTTCCTCTTCGGAGATGCACCTTTGAAGGACTTCGGTAGTGATTTTTTTATACAGCTCTCCCTCGTCGACCCTGTAGGCTTTAGATCGCCGCACTATGCAGCGTGCCTCAGTTTGGTCCTCGGGAAGTTCCTGCCTAGTTAGGTAGGCCAGGAATGGTTCTGTCCACGGGGCAATGATGGCCATTATTACGTGGGCTAAAGGTGTTATTTCGGTGCCAGAGCATCCGATTATGTCAGAGTGTTCGGTATCAGGCGTTTTGGCCGGGTCCGGACTATTGTTACCGGAGTCCCCTTCCCATACCACGGATGGCTTAAACAACCTCTCCAAAAAGATGTTGGGGGGACCGCATCACGTTTTGCGCCGATGCGAGCGAGGATATCCGCTGCCTGATTGTTTTCCCGAGCCACATGGTGAAATTCGAGCCCCTCGAACTGAGCTGACATCTTTAGGATGGCGTTGCGATAGGCCGCCATCTTCGGATCCTTGGCATTGAAGTCTCCATTTATTTGGGATATTGCGAGGTTCGAATCCTCACGCACCTCCAGGCGTTGAATGCCCATGGAGACTGCCATCCGAAGACCATGCAACATGGCTTCGTATTCGGCTGCGTTGTTGGAGCCTGTATACAATATCTGTAGTATGTATTGAACTGTATCTCCGGTTGGGGATGTCAGGATGACGCCAGCCCCCAGACCAACCAGCATTTTGGAGCCATCTAAGTGCATAATCCAATTGGAGTATGCGCAGTACTCTTTAGGGAGTTCGGCTTCCGTCCATTCGGCGACAAAGTTGGCCAATACTAGCGATTTAATGGCTCGCCGAGGTTTGTATGTTATGTCGAATGGTAGGAGCTCAATGGCCCATTTGGCAATCCGGCCCGTGGCATCGCGGTTATTTATAATATCATTAAGTGGCACTTCCGAGGCTACTGTAATTGAACACTCTTGAAAGTAGTGTTGCAGCTTTCGGGATGCCATGAATACCGCAAGGCTATCTTTTTATAATGTGGGTATCGTGATTTGCATGGAGTGAGGACAGTGGATACATAATATATCGGCTTTTGAAGGGGGAATTTATGTCTATCCGTTTCTCGTTCGACGGCGAGCACTGCGCTTACAACCTGATGAGTTGCCGCAATGTACAATATCATTGGTTCGCCGATGTTTGGCGCGACCAGGATTGGGTTGGTTGCCAGTATGGATTTTATTTCTTCCAATCTGGTTGTGGCAGCGTCCGTCCACTCGAAGTGTTTGGTGCGCTGAAGGAGGCGATAAAGGGGTAATGACTTTTATCCTAAGCGGGAGATAAAGCGGCTTAGAGCCGCCACACATCCGGTTAATTTCTGGATTTGTTTGAGGTCCGTTGGTATAGCCAACTGTGACAGAGTTCGGATTTTGGCCGGATTTGCTTCAATTCCTCTACTAGAGACAATGAAACCCAGGAGCTTTCCAGCTGGTACACCGAAAACACATTTTTCCGGATTGAGCTTGATGTCGTATGTTCGGAGGTTGTCGAATGTGAGCCTCAAGTCGTCTATTAGAGAGTCGACGTGTTTGGTTTTGACGACTGCATCATCTACATATGCCTCTACTGTTTTACCGATCTTTTTCTCCAGACATGTCTGAATCATGCGCTGATATGTTGCGCCGGTGTTTTTGAGCCCAAAAGGCATTGTGTTGAAACAAAAGGGGCCGTATGGTGTGATAAATGTCGTTGCGGCTTGGTCGGACTCCGCCATCTTGATTTGGTGGTAGCCGGAGTATGCGTCGAGGAAACACAATGAATCGTGTCATGCGGTAGCATCGTTATTTTGATCGATGCGAGGGAGGGGGAAGGGATCCTTTGGGCAAGCCTTGTTGAGGTCCTTGAAATTGACACATAGGCGCCAGGATTTGTCCTTCTTTGGTACCATCACCAGGTTCGCTAGCCAGTCCAGGTGTTTTATTTCTCTAATGAATCCGGCCTCCAATAACTTACCTAGTTCCTCTCCCATAGCTTGTCTCTTAGGTTCCAAGAAACGCCGAAGAGTCTGCTTGACCGGCTTGAATCCCTTTAGAATATTAAGGCTGTGTTCGGCCAGTCTGCGTGGGATTCCTGGCATGTCTGAGGGGTGCCAGGCGAATATGTCCCAATTCTCGCGCAGGAACTCTCGTAGTGCGGCGTCCACGGCAGGGTTTAATTGTGCCCCGATGGAGGCTGTTTTTGTAGGGTCCGTTGGGTGGACTTGGAATTTGACTATTTCATCCGCTGGTTTAAAAGAGGTGGACTTGGATCTCTTGTCGAGTGTCACGTCGTCCCTGTCCGCTGTGGAGCGCAGCGCAGTTAATTCCTCGGCCGCAAGGGCTTCGGATAATGCCTCGAGGGCCAATGCGGCTGTTTTGTTTTCGGCGCGGAGTGCTGTGTCCGGATCACTAGCGAGAGTGATGATTCCATTGGGCCCGGGCATTTTGAGCTTCATGTACCCATAATGGGGTATAGCTTGGAAGATCGTGAACGCCTCCCGCCCTAAAAGGGCGTGGTATCCGCTACTGAACGGGGCCACTTGGAATGTAATTTCTTAGGACCTATAGTTCTCCGCGTGCCGAATACCACATCTAGTGTGATTTTCCCAGCACATAGTGCTTCCCGACTGGGGATGATTCCTCTGAAGGTTGTGCTGCTTTGCTCAATGCGGTTCCAGTCTATTTCCATTTTTTGAAGAGTTTCCTCATAGATGAGGTTTAATCCACTGCCACCATCCATGAGTACTTTGGTGAGTCGAAATCCGTCCACAATTCAACTGAGGACCAGTGCAGCTGGTGCTCGGGCTGTTCGGAATTTAGGTTTGTCACTGGCATTGAAGGTAATAGCCATGTCACTCCATGGATTTATTGCTGCCACGTGGCAGATTTTGGCAAGGCTGCGGAGTGTTCGCTTGCGCCTATTATTTGATGCGAAGGTTTCAAAGACTATTAATACCGTATTGTTATCCCTAGTATGGGGCTCTGTTGCATCTGGTATGAGAAGATCCTCACCACTTTTGGCCACCTGCCGGAGTACCCAACATGATCTAAGGTTGTGTGTTGGTATGGTATCCCCTGTGCTATGAATTTTGCAGGGTCCGTTGAGCCATCCCTCCAATACAGTTCCACGCCCTGTAGAGGGTCTTTGCTTCTTTGTAATTAACCCAGGTGTCTTATGATAGTGCACCCTTTTACTTCGGACTGGGTGTATATTCGAAGTCGGGTTATCCCAAAATTCCGTTTCGGTTTTCCAGGCACTTTCCATCGCACAGTACTTTCGTACTATGGACTCCAAGTCGGCGAAGCATGATATGTCATGGTGACTTATGGCGTTAAGGATTCCCTTGTCCGTGCAATTATTGCAGGAAAATGAGACTGTGTCTTCCTCGCGACAGTCCTTAACCTTGTTCATCACAAGGAGGAATCTGGCCCAATAATGATGTACTGTTTCCTGGGGTGCTTGCCTGATGTGGGAAAGATCGTTTATGCTTGGGTGGGTGGGTGGCTTTGAGTCCGAACCCTTACCCAATCTGAGACCCAGGGGCTGAGGAGTTTCCAATCTTGGAAGTTCGGGTTTCGGGATGTTGCCCGATAAGTCTGGCCCGCCGCCTGACTCTAGGTTTAGGGCTTGGGTGAAGTCCTCCCATAAACGGGTATCCGGCTCGGAGAGCTCAGGAATCCGGACATAGTTAGTCCTCAAGATAGAGGAAGAATCGCCGCATTGTTCCTCCACCACCGCAATATGATGGGTGACCGGTGGAGAGTTAATCTCCCTTTGATCGGGTTTAAGCCCAATCCGATCATAGTCCGTAGCGACTCCCAAGGCGGCGATGCGATCCAAGAGCTCATTTAGGGATGAGAGCTCCATTGGATCCATCTTCTCAGAAAATTCCGAACCGACATGGAGGCTGTATTCGATGACCCGAGAAGTCATCGTCGGTGCAGCGGCCGAACGGGCGGTCATGATGAAACTGCCTAGCCGGAGAGTTTGACCGACAGTCAGGGCTCCCCCGGCGGTAATGTTGTTTTTAACAACGAGACGAGGCATCCTTCCTTATGGCGACGGCACAGTGGAATTGTAACGCCCCAAGACCGGAGCTTCAGTTGCCTTCCAGGGTTTCCGTGTTTCGTCGTGTGTTTTGTTTGGTCCGCTGCATTTCATCTTTGCATCATGTGCATTGCATCATGTCATTTCTTTTCTTAACTCAACTAAATAAACCGTATGGATCGTCGATCCATTTAAACCGAGGGAATTCACATGGTGATTCTCTTTACAACTTATCCTCTCGATATTTAGAGAGCTATAGTAATTATTCCAATTATGTGGAATTACATTAACACACTTGCAAAAATCCCAATGCCTTTTATTATTTCAACTCTTCACCTCTAACTTTGCCACATGTCCTTTCGTCATTTTCCGGAGCTCCACCTAATTTCTCAACATTTTTGGGCACTTCGAAAAACCTATCCTAGTTCAAACCTTTTGAATTAAATTCAAAGGAATTTGAATTTAATCTTTCAAACTTGACCTTTTTCTATTTTCCCGGACCGTGCTCATTTTTCTGAGTCCGTGAAAATTATCCCTGTGCCCAAATTCTTCCTCTAACCTTCTCTTCTCTCTTTTCCTTTCTCCTATTTTATTGTCTCTGTTTTTGTTAAGAGTAGAATCAAGAGAGGGAGAGAAGGGAGCCCAGCAGGCCATTTGGGCCCAGCTACATCTAACCTAGCCCAGGTCGGCCCATCCTTCCCCGCAGCCCACCTAAACCTACTTCCTAACCCTAGGCCCAACGAACCAACCTCCTCTCCTCACGATCTCCTCTTCCCTCGTGCCGCCAGAGAGACCCGCAGCCCGATCCCCATCTCCCTCGCGCATGCTCCTCTTCTCGCTCGCTGGCCACAGCCACTCCTCCCTCGATCCCTCTCCTCCTCTCGCTAGTCTTCTGCCGCCG